>NC_135344.1:45987926-46291522 GCF_023851605.1 Tamandua tetradactyla
TTAATGCTTCTGTAAAAAGTTTGACTGAGACAACTGACATTGATGGGACAATTTAAGGAAGTAATTCCTAACAGAGGATCCAGGGACTTTTATAAAATCCATGGATACGCTTTATTAGTGTGTGAACCCTCATAATTATAGGCACAAAGTATATTGTGCATATGTTTACTCGAAGTTTTTTTTCTGGGGAAAGGGTCCATAGCTTTCATAAGGTTTTCAAAGATTATTAGGTCCCCAAAAAGATTAAGATTGCTCTAAAGCATATGGCAAGTTTAACCATTCATTTTTCTTAATTCTTAAAGCCCTATTCCTTATTAAGTTTTTGAAAAGCTACAAATCAGCTTTTAATTATATTTGTTCCTTCTGTAACTTTGATTTGATTTTAATATAAGCATATAAACAATTATATATAGTTATGCATCTATATAGAACAATTTTTTCCTACATACCAACACACATACACAGAAAGAAAATATATGTTTTTTAAAAATAAAAGTGCTGTTAAGAATATTAGCCATTAGGCTACTAAAATTCTTATATAAATTTGTATGCTTGTATATATACAAATATATGTGTGAATCTTTATATAAATAAACATTTACATATTTTTTCATACACAAATGGAACTGAACACAATGATCATATCCTATTTATATATAGTTGTTCATCCATTGATCAGTATCTCATGACAAAATAACTTTTATCTCAGAGTTCAGAAACATTTCCTTGCCTTTTGTTTTGCTTTGCATTTTAAAAAATACTGAGCTATATTATACATTCAGTTTAGTTTAAAGAATGATTATAAAGAAAATACCACAACTAAATGTGATTTAGTTTTGCTGCTTTTGAACTTTATAAAAATAGAAATATTATATTGAGACTTACTTGTTTTGCTCAATTATTATGTCTGTGAAATTCATCTCTGTTGGTTTCTTTCCTGTATAGTATTCCATCCATGAATTTATGACTTTTTATCCATTTTAATCTTAATGTCCATTTAGAGGGTTTCTGGTTTGGGGCTATTATGAATAATGCTGCTGTGGTCAAGGCTGCTAGTTATCCCCCAAAATGTATTTTTCCATTTTTGAATACAAAATTAGATTACATTTCCTGATCCCCTTTATAATTTATATGTGGTCATGTGACTGAGTGTCAGCCAATGGAAAAGTAATAGAAGTTATATGTGTCCCACTGGCCTCGCCTATACACAATTTGCTCATGTATTTTCCCATACCTTTCCTCTACTTGGCTGACCAATTATGGGAGGACCAATAAACAGATGCCTGAAAGGGTCAGATAGTAAATATATGAAGCTTTGTGGGCGATATGGTTCCTGTTCCAACTATTCAGCTCTGCTATTGTAGCATGAAAACAGTCACAAGACAATATGCAAACAAAGGGGCATGGCTGTGTTTCAATAAAACTTTATTTGCAAAAATGGGCGGTAGGCTGGATTTGGGCTGTGGCCAAATTTGCTGACTTCTGTGTAAAGGCAATGCCTGAGGAGATCTTGGAAAGCATACTAAGAAAGAAGAGCATTACATGGAGCAGAGCTGCTGTTGACCTGAATTCCCACACTGGACCATTATAGGAGAAAGAAATAAACATGCTCTTTTAAGCCACTGACTGGGATACAGGGGTTTTGTATCTTTATCTTTAATAAATAATGCCAAACTGTTTCCCAAAGTGGTGTACTAATTTATACTCTGACCAGCAGACAAGTATTCCCAGTGCTCTTTTCTAGTGAACACATATACTCTTGGATGTCTAATTTTTGCAAGTTTTTATTAATGAAATACTACTTAATGTCAGATAAGAACAGTGGAAGTCTTTGGAATTCCTACCTGGGACCGCTTCCTTTGTCTATCTCGTTTACTTGGCAAAGTAATACTACTAGGGTAGAGTAAGCAACTTCATTGCCAGAGGCAGCTCACTTGACATGGGGCACAAAGCAAATTATCAATACTCAGCAAGACTGCCAGTAACAGTAGTGATTTTGGTGGCAAATGAATAGAGAAGGTAAATCATTGGAGACTTTTTGCTAGAAAAGCTTATGTGTGGGTAATTGGGCAGTGAGCTTCTTTTTTAAGAATTAAAGAGCATGCTTCCTAAAGTTGAAGAGATAAAGCAAAAAAGTAGAAAAATAATAACAATGTTTAATATTAATTGAACTGTTACTATGTAAGAGCACTATTCTAAGGATTTTGAAGGTCTTAGTTGAAAAAAAAAATCTCCTTTTTTTAATTCTCCAAATGGACGAACTAAATGAGGCTCAGAGAGTTAAGTGTGTTCTATCAGGTCACATAGTAGGCAAGCTAGGGTTCAAATCTAGGCAGCTCGGCTCTAAGGCCTACACATCTGACTACTACAATGCTTCTCATGATCTAGACAAAAAAGAGTGTATCTTTCATTAAGTGGAATGAAGATATGATATGTAAATGAAAGTAAAGTATCAGAGGCAGATTATAGTGACTAATACTACTTAAGAATGAAAAGAAATTACTTGCTTAAAAAAGAGAATGGATGGCATTTCTGCCAATCCTAAAGAACACCTAGGACATTATATAAGATTCAACAAAGGTTCCATGCACTAGGGCAACTTTCCAGAAACCTACAACTTCCAAATGGGTCCCTGGACCAGGAAAGTCCTGAAATGCAGAAGGGCCAGTCTCTCCAGAATATCAACTAACTCCCTCCGTCTATCCCATGTTATCAACAGCCCCTTCCAACATGAACAAGTTAGAATAGGCATAGCCCAAATATTCCTAAAGAAGGGAGAAAGATCAAAGGTGATGGTGGAATTATACAGAGAAGGTAGGATTTAACAAATTCATATGATTTTTGAATCATTATATTGATATATCTTTTAGTCTCCAGTATCTTAGGGCAACTAGAAGTAGAAACCTAAAATTGTGGAGTTGTAACCCATACCAAACTCTGAAATCTGTTCTACAACCAATTGTTGTGAAGTGCTTTGAAATTTATTGCTTTTTCGTATATATATTATTTTTCACAAATAGAAAAAAAAAGTAAAAAAATAAACACTGTTTCATAAAAAAGGAAAAACAGAGAGAGAATGGTCAGGAAGAGAGCAACTAATACAGACCATATGATGCAGAAAAAGTTTTAAGAGAATGATGAAGATAGGTGAGAACTTGCCTAGAGAGAGGTTACTGCCTGCTCTGCCACCAAAGAAGTTATAGTCTAAGAATATATCATATGTCAGTACATTCATTGTTGTCACAATGCTTTCATAAGGTACACCACAATTTTCTTGTTTATAAACTTGCCTTCCCTATCAGAGTGGGAGGGAGCTGTTAAAGGACAGGACAGGGACTAGCCCTGAACTTACTAACTAGCACATGATGTTCAATAAACATGTGTTGAATCAGATTAAAAAGTTCTTTCACTACTTGTAGTAATTGAATTAGTCTTGTAGAGAGGAAATAATTGGTTTGACAAGGTAATAGAGTTTGATCACCTGATCAAGTTATTTTCCTAAGAACAGAGACAATCTTTAAATCTTCAGGATGAATGCACTTCAGAGAATTGCAGCAAGGATAACTGTGCATCTCTTATTAAATCTGTCATGGATTTAAAGTTGAACAACAAGGAGAAAGACTAACATGTTCTGTCACAAAACAGGAGCAACAATAATAAGAAAAGGAGTATTAAAAATCCATGCACAAATGAAGAAATTTTTTTTTTCAAGCAAAACAATGTTTTATTTAATTTCTTTTGAAAGTCTCAAAATCAAATTTCGTATCTATTCCCAGAGGGCTCATGTTTCATGGATTTTGATGTGTTGAAAGAAATACTCTAGAGAATGTATACAGGAAGAAGGTCAACTAATCTTCATTTCTAAGAGAACTTTTAATCTCCCAAGATTAGTGTCATTTATTCAAGTTGAAATATTTTTGCTGAGACTATACATTCAAAGAAAAATGCTTTTAAGCGGACAGATTTTACCACTGAACAAAGGGAAGAACATACCATATCTCTTCATGTAAGATTTAGCTGATGTTCTTAGAACTGAAAAACCATATAAGTGTCAAAATATAAAGATTCCCAGAGAAAACAATCTAGCTTCATTATTGATATTCTCATGAACTGGATTGCACAATATTTTATTATATGAAGAAATTATGAAGAATTATGAAGAAATTTTAATAGGAAATAATATTCACTGATGGAGAATACAATCTACTGAAAATAACTGAAGCTTACTGGGTTGAGTAGAAATGACAAAGAACTGACCACATGGCCTGCTTCCGCCAATGGGATATCAGCAGATATGATATGAAATGAACAGAGACTTGAAATGTGTGGTTAGGCTTGTGTCCTCTTGTGCTTATGGCTATAGAGGGAAAACAAGATATATAATAATTGCTTGGTTAATCAAGAAAATAAAAAAGGCAGGAAAAAGGAACAAATGAACAAGTAGAAAACAAACAGCAAGAGCAAAACAGCAAGGAACAAATTCAGAGATGGCAAGGGTAGATAAAACTTCAAGGCAAAAGCAAAAGTATACCAGAAAAATAAGTAAATATTTAGAATTACAACAGACTTCAGAATAACCTGTGAAAATTACAAAACGTTTTGAAATGAATGATGACAAAAATTAAAATGGAACCTATCAGAATTTGAGGAAGGCAGCTAAAGCAATGCTTTGGGAGAAATTTATAGCTTTACATGCTTATGTTAGAAAAGAAGAAAGATTTAAAATCAATGTTCAAAAGGGAGAAAAGAGAAATGAGACAAAGTTTCAGCGGCTGAGAGATTTCAAACAGTTGAGAGGTTATCCTGGAGGTCATTCTTATGTATTATATAGATATCCCTTTTTAGTTTATGGTATATTGGCTAGAGGAAAATATCTGAAACTCTTAAAGTATATTCCAGTAGCCTTGATTCTTTAACATTTTTTTTTTTTTTTTTTTTTTTTTTTTTTTAAAGGGAGGAAGGGAAGGAAAGACAGAGAGAAGGAAGGAAGGATGGAAGGAAGGAAGGGAGGAAGAAAGGGAAACATCTTTAAACATTTTCTTGTTTTATTATATTTTGTTTGTTTGTTTGTTTTTTACATGGGCTGGGGCCGGGAATCGAACCGAGGTCCTCCGGCATGGCAGGCAAGCACTCTTGCCCGCTGAGCCACCGCGGCCCGCCCTTTAACATTTTTTATTGAGAAATCTTCACACACACACAGTCCATACATGCTGTACAATCAATGGCTCACAATATCATTACATAACCTTGTTTCTTGATGATGACTGTATAACTATATAGCATTTACAATGTGACTGTGTGACTGTGAAAACCTCATGTGTGATGCTCCCTTTTTGCAGGGTATGGACTGATGAATAAAAAAATAAGGACAAAAATAAATAATAGGGAGGGGAAGGGGTAAAACAATTGAACAGATTGCAATACTAGTGGTCAATGAGAGGCAGGAGTAAGAGATATGGGATGTATGTTTTTTTCTTTTGTCTTCTTATTTCTTTTTCTGGAGTAATGCAAATGTTTTAAAAATGATCATGGTGGTGAATGCACAACTAGGTGACAATACTGTGAGCCATTGATTGAATACTTTGTATGGACTGTATGGTGCATGAAGATACCTCAATAAAATATTTTTAAAAATATAAAAATTTGGGAATGGAAAAACAAAAACCAAAAAAAGTATTACCCATGGAACCAAGACTAGGGAATGAGATCCTGATGTTCTATACAGGTTAATGTAATATGCTGATATAATCCAGAGTATTTGGAGCAGAAAATAAAAAGTATTTGCTAAGTCCCTTTGATGGACTGGAAAAAAAATGTGGAACTATTAATCTTCCCCACCTGGGGAAGTCCTGATATTCTCTCAAGCATTAGAGACTCCCAAGTAATAAGCCAAGCCCTTGATCTTGAGGCTTGTCCTTATGAAACTCATTTCTGCAGTGGCAAGGATAAGCTTATTTATAACTAAGCTGAAGAGTCACCTCCAGAGAACCTCTTTTGTTGCTCAGATATAGCCTTTTCTCTAAGACAGACTCTGCAACTAAACTCACTACCCACTCCCCCTACATGGGACATGACTTCCAGGATGGTAAGTCTCCCTGGCAAACTGGGACATGATTCCCAGCGATAAGCCTGGCCCTGGCATCATGGGATTGAGAATGCCTTTTTTGACCAAAAGAGGGAAAGGACATGAAACTAAGTTTCAGTGGCTGAGAGATTTCAAATAGAGCTAAGAGATCATTCTAGTTATCACTCTTCTGCAAACTTCAGCCAGGTATTGCAAATTCCCATAGCATGCCAAGCCCTAATCAACAGCATTCCTGAAAACGCTAAAGAATACCCTGGGCTCTATCTAAGATTGTATAAAATTTTTACTTAGTAAGTTTATTTTTTTTTGGAAACTAAAGGCTCTGAAACCCAAAGGTACCACGTCTCTCCAAGAACATCAACCAGTTTCATTCCTTTACCACATAAGGTTGACACCCCTTTCTGGCATGAAGAAGTTAAAATGGTCATTGCCCAGATATACCTGAAGATTGGGAGAATGATCAGATGAGAAGAGGGAGGTTTAACTGAGAAATTCGGTTTTAACAAATGATTATGGGCAGTGCAATGGTGGCTGAGTGGCAGAATTCTCACCTGCCATGCTGGAGACCTGGGATCAATTCCCAAAGCCTGCCCATGATAAAAAAAAAATGATTATGACTACTGACTCACTATATAGACTAATTTCTAGTGTATTAAAATAGCTAGAAGGAAATACTTGAAATTGTTGGACTGTAATCCAGTAGCCTTGATCCTTATAACTATATAGTTTTATGTAGATTATATAACTATATAGATATTATCATGAGACTCTGTGATGGTAAAAACTTGACATGTGCTTTATCCAGTGTATGGGTTGATGAGAAACAAAATAAAGACATGCATGAAAAAGTAATATTAATAATAATAGGTCAGTAATATCGGGAAAATATCCCTATGTAAACTATGAGCAATAGTTAATATTAGTACTTTAGTCATCTTTAATCAACTGTAACAAATGTAACTACTTTTAAAAAATAGAATTACAAAACAAGGATTTCCAATTGCAACAAAGTTTCCACACCAATGCAAGTGTTGGCAGTTCTGTGGTGTATGGGTGTCCTATATTTTATGTTTGATTGTTCTGTAAACCTATAACTTCTCCAATAAAAAAATTAAACAAAACAAAACAACCAATGGTCAAGCTCTCAACCTAAGAAGCTAGGGAAAAAAAGCAAATTAAACTTAAGTTAGAACAAAGAAAATAAACCAAGAAAAGAAATCAGAAAAAAAAGCAATAGAGAAAAATCAACAAAACGCAAAAGCTATTTTGTAGTTTTAATTAGTAAAATTGGTAAATCCCTAGCAAAACTGATCAAGAGAGAAAACCGCAGTTTACCAGTATCGGGAATTAAAGAGAGAATTATCATTACAGATGTCAAGTCATTAAAAAAGGGAATATTATGAACAATTTAATTCAGTATTACTGGGTGGGGTATTTTTATTGTTTGCATGGAAATGTGACCCACTCAATTGTGAGTGGTACTTTTTGGTTAGATGGTTTCCATGGAGACGTGTATCCACCCATTCAAGGTGGGGTTGCTTACTGGAGCCCTTTAACAGCCAGCAGAGCCCTCACAGTCAGGGACCTTTGGAGACATAGAAAGAAAATGCTCCCATGGAAGACATTCAGAGAAGCCAGTAGAGAAAGCTAGCAGACATTGCCATGTGCCTTCCCAACTGAGAGAGAAACCCTGAATGTCACTGGCTCTTTCTTTGGAGTTAAGGCATCTTTATCTGGATGTTTTAGTTTGGACATTTCTATGGCCTTAGGACTATAAACTTGCAGCTAAATAAATTCCCCCCCCTTTTTAAAACTTTTTTTATTGTTTAATATAACATATATACAAAGCAAAGAAAGAAAAAAGCAATATAAATTTCCTTTTTAAAAAATCATTCCATTTCTGGTATATATGCATTCCAGCAGATATAACAAACTAAAGCAGTTTTCTTCTAAGAGTTTTATAGTTTTAGTTTTTATATTTAGGTCTGTTCTAGTTTGCTAGCTGCCGGAATGCAATATACCAGAAATGGAATGGCTTTTAAATAGGGGCATTTAATCAGATGCTAGTTTACAGTTTCAAGGCCGAGAAAATGTCCCAATTAAAACAAGTCTATAGAAATGTCCAATCTAAGTCATCCAGGGAAAGATACCTTGGTTCAAGAAGGTCTATGAAGTTCAGCGTTTCTTTCTCAAGTGAGAAGTCACATGGCAAACACAGAGTTTCTCTCTCATATGGAAAGGCACATGGTGGGAACACAGTCAGGGTTCCTCTCTGATCTGGAAGGCACATGGCGAACACAGCATCATCTGCTAGCTTCTTCTCCTGGCTTCCTGTTTCATGAAGCTCCCCAGGAGGCATTTCCCTTCTTCATCTCCAAAGGTCGCTGGCTGGTGGACTTTGGCTTCTCATGGCTATGTTGTTCTGCTCTGCTCTCTCTGAATCTCCTTCATTTTCCAAAATGTTTCCCCTTTTATAGGACTCCAATAAACCAATTAAGACCCACCCAAATGGGTAGAGACATGTCATCACCAAATCCAGCTTAACAACCACTCTTGATTAAATCACATTATCCAGGGAGATGATCTAATTACAGTTTCAAACATATAGTATTGAATAGAAATTATTCTACCTTTAGGAAATGGGATTTTGATTAAAACATGGCTTTTCTAGGGGGCATACTTCCTATCAAACCAGCAAATTCCACCCTCTGACCCTTAAAAAAGACATGTTTTCCCATATACAAAATACATTAATTTCATAACAATATCAGAAATCCTTCAACCATTTCAGTAGCAACACAAATGTAATACAAAGTTAGAAACAGTACAAACTCCTATCAAAGTTAGTTACAGGCATGGTCTGGTTAAGGCAAAGTTCTCTGGCTCTGGACCTTTGAAAACTTATAACAAGTTATTTGCTGCCAGCATACAAAGGAGGACCAGTCATGGGATACATATATGCATTTCCACAGAGAGGAAAGAACACAGGGGTCACCAGACCCATATGGTTTCGAAAACCCTCTCCATGGGCTTCGGTGGGTCCTCTCTCTTGGCCTGAAGCTTCTTGACTTCAGATCTCAGCATCCATGGTTTTGCCTCTGAAGTTATTTTTCCTCCAATGTGTCCCTTCACTGAACC
This sequence comes from Tamandua tetradactyla, assembly GCF_023851605.1. Taxonomy (NCBI): domain Eukaryota; kingdom Metazoa; phylum Chordata; class Mammalia; order Pilosa; family Myrmecophagidae; genus Tamandua; species Tamandua tetradactyla. The sequence continues at coordinate 45,997,150 of NC_135344.1, forward strand.
CCCAAGTTCAGACTGGCAGCAGCTCTGTTTATACAGGTCCCACAGCACTCTCATTGGCTTTCTATGTACTAGTCTTGGATCATGCCCATCAGACATAAGGAATTTCCACAAATCCTTCCTGGATAACTCCATGCCCAATCCTGGCTTTCTCTGAAATGGCTGACTGGTTTTACATCTGGTCAAATCCTCACATGGAGCACTATTCTCTGGGGTCTCTGTTTCTGGAGGCCCAGAATTCTCCAGGACATCAATTTCTGGTTTCTTTGTACCCAAGGGTTCAGTTCTCAGCTTATCTCTTTCCTGTTGCATTTCACTATAATCTGCGAGGAGAAACCAGACTGCACTTTCCACATTTAATTTGGAGATCTCTTCTGCTAAATATCCAAGTTCATGGCTTTTAAAATTTGCCTTCCAGCCAAAGCCACTAGTCAATTTTGCCAGATTATCTGCCATTTTAAAACTAGGCTCACTTTCCTTCCAGTCTATAATAACATGTGCCTCATCTCTGTCTAAAGCCTGGTCAGAGGGATCTTTAGAGTCTACATTTCTACCAACAGTCTCTTCAAAACATTCAAGGCCTTCTCTATCAAGCTTCTCACAACTCTTCCAGAATCTTCCCTTTATTCTTTAAAAAAGCCACTCCAACATGTTTGGTATTTGCAAACCACAGCAGCACCCCACTCCTGGTACCAAATCTGTTCTAGTTTGCTAGCTGCCGGGATGCAACACACCAGAGATGGATTGGCTTTTAATAAAAGGGGATTTATTTTGTTAGTTCTTCAGAGGGAAGGCAGCTGACTTTCAAATGGGGTTCTTACATGGGAAGGCACAGGATGGTCTCTGCTGGCCTTCTCTCCAGGCCTCTGGGTTCCAACAACTTTCCCCGGGGTGATTTCTTTCTGCATCTCCAAAGGTCTGGGCTGAGCTGCTTGTGCTGAGATGAGATATGCCGAGCTGCTTTGGCCATGCTACATTGCACTCTCTCATTTAAGCACCAGCCAGTTAAGTCAAACTTCATTCATTGCAGCAGGCACGCCTCCTAGCCGACTGCAGATGTAATCAGCAACAGATGAAGTTCACGTACCATTAGCTCATGTCCACAGCAATAGAACTAGGTGCCTTCATCTGGTCAAGCTGACAACTGAATTTAACTACCACAAGGTCTTTAATTCATTTTGACTTAATTTTGATATATTATGTGAGGTAAAGGTCCAACCTCATTATTTTACATCTACATATCCAGTTTTCATAGCACCACTTGTGGAAAAGACTACTTTCTCCACTGAAAGATGGAGAAATAAGTATATTCTTATGCCAGTAACACAATGTTTTGATTACTGTAGTTTTTTAGTATGTTTTGAAATAAGAAAGTGTGAGTCTTCAAATATTGCTATTCTTCTTTTTCATGATTGATTTGGCTAATTGTTTCCCCTTTCAATTCCATAGGAATCTTTATGATCAGCTTACCCATTTCTTCTAAAAAAGCTGTTGGGATTTTGATAGGAATTGCATTAAACCTGTAGTTCATACTGGGGAATTTTGACATCTTAACATGTTGTCTTTGAATCCATGAACATGGTATGTCTTTCCATTTATTTTGGTCTTTAATTTCTTTTAGCAATGTTCTGTAGTTTTCATTGCAAAAGTCTTGCACTTCATTGTTTAAATTTATTCCTAGGTATTTTCTATATTTGATGGAATATTTTTCCTGTAATTTCCTTTTCAGTCTGTACATTGCTAGTGTATAAAAATACACTTGATTTTGTGCATTGATCTTGTATCTTTGTGCCAGTTTGAAATTTTTGAATTCCCAAGAAAAGCCATGTCCTTTAATCCTCATTCAATACTGCTGGGTAGAACCTTTTTGATTAAGTTGTTTCCATGGAGATGTGGCCCACCCAATTGTGAGTGGTACCTTTTGATTAGGTGGCTTCCATGGAGATGTGTCTCCACCATTCAAGTTGGGGTCACTTACTGGAGTCCTTTAAGAGGGAACCATTTTGGAAAAAGCTCCAGAGCCAACAGAGAGAACCAAGACAAGACCCAGATATTTGGAGATGTGGAAAGTAAATACCCCTGGGGAAGCTGTTTGAAACTAGAAGCCAAGATCCCAGAAGACACCAGCCACATACATTCCTAGCTGACAGAGGTGGTCTGGACCCATCAGTCTTTCTTGAGTCAAGGTAATTTTCCCTGGATGCCTTAATTTGGACATCTTTATAGCTTTAGAACTGTAAACATGAAACTTAAAAAATTGCCTTTTTAAAATATGTTCCAGAAACATGATACTGTAATGATTACATGATATATGAATATATGAATATATATATATGGAAAAAAACACAAACAAAACCATGCTCAGCCTCCCCAAGAACATCAACTAGTTCCATCTCTCTATCCTATATTAATGATACCTCTTCCAAATATCCCTAAAGATTGGGAAAAGGCTCAAAGGAGAAGGAGGAGTTATAAGGGAGAAGATAAGATTTAGCAAATGAGTATGACTGTTGAATCATTACACTGATACTTCTTTTAGTCTCCAGTATCTTGAAGCAACTAAAAGGAAAAACCTGAAGTTGTGGAACTGCAACTGAAGGAAACTCAAATCTGGTCTTAACCACTTGTTACAATGTACTTTGAAATGTATTGCTTTTATGTGTATATGTTGTGTTTCATAATAAAAAATGTTTTTAAAAAATCTGTTCCATTTCTGGTATATCACATTCTGGCAACTTTAAGCAAACCAAAACAGCTTTAAGCCTGCTGTCCATTATTGTGGCCACACTGACCTTGTCTATGGTGATTAATTGTCACCACATGGCTTCTGCCAACTCTGGACCAATCATCTCTATTGTGTTTAAGAATTCCAGCTCAGTGGCAGCAGTTCCCACAGAAATATCTGAGCTACAGAGAAGGGCAACTCAAAGCTCTTCAGTGTTGATGGAGCTGGTGTCACGAATTTATTTCTCAAGGTTCTGGTTTGAAAGATGTGTCCTCTGGACATTCCGTGGTACGTAAGCAAGTCTTCCATGATAAATACACTCTAACATTCCCATCTCTCTAAGCCTCTGGATCCCCTCATTTACATTATACCAGGGCAGTTCTGGCATTTTGACCTGAGGTAATTTTAGGCTACCTTTTAAAATGTTTTTTTTTAATTTTATAATATAAACTACATACAAAGCAAAGAAAACAATAGTTTTCAAAGCACTCTTCAACAAGTAGTTGCAGGACAGTTCCCAGAATCTATCCTGGGCTACCATACCATCCTCTCAGATTTTTACTTCTAGCTGATCTAGAATATAGGAAGCTAGAAGGAATAAATATTTTTTTTTATCATCACAATAGACTTTTAATTCTTTTTGTGAAAATAACATATATACAAAAAGGCAATATGGCCCCCACTCCTGCCACACTACCTTCTCTTTACCAGACCAGAGCGATGGCCTCTTGGGGCGCTCCTTACAGTCAGTTGACTGAGAAGAGAAAACTTGGGCCTGGCTTACAGATGGTTCTGCACAATATGCAGAGACCACCCGGAAATGGACAGCTGCAGGACTACAACCCCATTCTGGGATCTTCTTAAAGGACAGTGGTGAGGAGAAATCCTCCCAGTGGGTAGAACTTAGAGCAGTGCACCTGGTTGTTCATTTGCTGTTTCTCAAAAGGAGAGTTCTTCTCTTTAGCAGATGGTAAGGCTTTGCTCCAAAATCCTAAGGGTTTGCATTGTGATTCTCCTATACAGATCTGCCAGAGGCTCTAGACAGCATCCCTATTTATCACTGACACTTCCAGTACCATTGGATCTGCTGGATCATATGGCCTAAGTGGTAGAGCAGCTTGCACAGCAGCCTGAATAAGAGTCTCCTCTTGTTCCAGTCCTCATTCAAAACTAGCAACTTTTCTGGTCATTCAGTAAATGGGTGGATTAGTACACTCAGATGAGGGTGCAGGGGTGTGATTCCCACCACATCCTCGTTCAACTCTCCTATTTGGCCTGTGCACAAAACAGAGGGGCTTGGAGGATGATAATAGGCTATCGTAAACTTAACCAGGTGGTCAATCAAATTGCAGCTGCTGTTCCATATGTGGTATCATTGCTTGAGCAAATCAACACATTGCCTGGTGCCTGGTAAGCAAGTATTGATCTGGACAATACTATGTTGTCTCCAAAATCCAAAGAGGCCAACTATGCATTGTGTCTCTATTTTTGGTCATAGGTGGGGCCAGCTGCAACACCTTATCCTTCACCTTAGAAGGGATATCTCAAACATGGCCCACACCACTGGACATCTAGAAATTTCACTGAAGTGGAAGACCCCTGTATTTTTGTTGGATTTATCTCCCATCCCCTAACATGCAAATGCCTTCCCAGTAAGTCTAGAGTAGTTCCTACATCTTACTCACTAGATTCAATCAGTATGATATCATCAGTGTAATAGATCAGTGTGATGTCTTGTGGGAGGATGAAACAATCAAGGTCCCTGCAGACTAGATTGTGACATAGGGTTGGAGAGTTGATATACCCCTGAGGCAGGACAGTGAAGGTATACTGCTGGTCTTGCCAGCTGACTGCAAACTGTTTCTGGTGGTCCTTACTGATAGTTATTGAGAAAAAAGCATTTGTGCATTTTTATACTGACTCATGGGCTGTTGCTAATGGTTTGCCTGAATGGTCAGGGACTTGGAAGGAGTATGATTGGAAAACTGGTGACAAAGAGGTCTGGGGAAGAGGTATGTGGATAGATCTTTCTGAATGGGCAAAGAACTTGGAGATATTTGTGTCCCATGTAAATGCTTGTCAGAGGGTGGCTTCAGAAGACGAACTTTTTAATAATCAAGTGGCTAAGATGACCTGTCCTATGGATACAAGTCATCTTCCCTCAGCCACTCCTCCCATTGCCCAAGTGGCTCATGAACAAAGTGGGCATGGTGGTAGGTATGGAGGTTATGCATGGGCTCAGCAACATGGTCTTCCACTCACCAAGGCTGACCTGGCTATGGCCACTGCTGATTGCCCAGTTTGCCAGCAGCAGAGACCCACACTCAGTCCACAGTATGGCACCATTTCCCAAAGTGATCAGCCTGCTACCTGGTAGCAGGTTGATTACATTGGACCACTTCCATCATGGAAAGGACAGCAATTTAACTGGAATGGACACATACTCCAGATGTGGGGTTGCATTCCTCGCATGCAATGCTTCTGCAAAATCCATGGACTTACAGAATGCCTTACCCACCATCATGGTATTCCACACAACATTGCTTCTGATCAAGAAACCCACTTCACAGTAAATGAAGTATGGGAATGGGCACATGATCATGGAATTCTCTTGTCTTACAACATTCACCACCATCCAGAGGCAGCTGGGTAATAGAATGGTGAAATGGCCTTTTGAACACCCAATTACAGTGCCAACTAGGTAGCAATACCTTACAGGGCTGAAGCAATGTTCTCCAGGAGGCTGTGTATGCTCTGAATCAGCATCCACTCTATGGTGCTGTTTCTTCCACAGCCAGGATTCATGGTTCAGGAATCAAGGAGTGGAAAATGGAATGGCACAACTCACTATCATCTCTGGTGATCCACTAGGAAAATTTTTGCTTCCTATCCCTGAAACCTTAAGCTCTGCTAGTCTACAGGTCTTAGTTCCAAAAGGAGGAGTGCACCTACTGGAAGACACAACAATGATTCCATTGATTGGAAGTTAAGACTGCCACCTGGCCACTTTGGGCTTCTCATGTCACTGAATCAACAGGCATGAAAGGAGATTACTGTTCTGTCTGCAGTGATTGATCCTGACTATCCAGGGGAAATAGGACTGCAACTATACAATGGAAGTAAAGAAGAGTTTTCCTGGAATACAGGAGATCCTCTAGGTCATCTCTTAGTACTATCATGCCCTGTGATTAAAGTCAGAGGAAAACTGCAATAACCCAATCCAGGCAGGACTACCAATGGCCCAGAAACTTCAGGTATGAAGGTCAGGTCATCCCATCTGGCAAGGAATCATGGCCAGCTTAAGTGCTTTTTGAGGATAAAGGGAACATGGAATGGGTAGTAGAGGAAGGTAGTGATAAATGTGAACTATAACCACGTGACCAGTTACAGAAGTGAGGGCTGTGGTTTTATAACATTTCCTTCCTGTTTTTTATGAGTATGCTTGCATTTGTACATAAACAAGTATTTTGTTGTCCTCTTTTCATATGATATAAGTTGTATTCATGATATAGTATTTAAGTTATAGGACATGAAGCTTAAGAGTGAATGTTACCTAAGGACTTGTACCCTATTCTGGAGAGATGTAATGTGTTTTCGGTTGTATGCAGGACATGTATGCAGGTGAAAACATGTCTGTTATTGTGTTCTATTTGGAAATTAAGCATGTTTCAAGGTGATATGTATAGCTGCCACGTTGACAAGGGGTGGACTGTGATGGTTAGGTTCTGGTGTCAACTTGGTGAACTGATTACGCTCAGTTGTCTGGTCAGGTAGGTGCCTGACTGTTCCTGCAAGGATATTTCTTGGCTGGTTGATAAACTGGAAGGCTGGTGTATTAACTCATCAGTCAGTTGACTGCATCTGTGGTGCTACATCTGTGATCAACTAAAGTGTATCTCTCACAATGAGATAATTCAATCAGTTGAAGGCTTTAAAGGAAGAAGAGAGACTCTTTCACTCTTTCTTCAGTCAGTGAACCTCTCCGGTGGAATTCATCCAGACCCTTCATCGGAGCCATCAGCTTCAGTTTGCCCTGTAGATTTTGGGCTCTTCCATTCCCATGGTTGTGTGAGTCATCTTTATAAATCTAATATTTACATATCTCTCCTATTGGTTCTGTTTTTCTAGAGAACCCTGACTAACACGGATGCTGATATGTTTATAGTTGTTATATGTTCTTGTTGGACTGACCTTTTAAAAATATACACTCTGTCTACCTCCTGTAATAATTAAGATCTATGTTGCCAGATATTATTAGTATTGCCACCCCTACCTTTCTTTTGGTTACTATTTCTGTAGACTAAATTTTCCCACCCTTTTACTTTCAGTCTTTGTCTTTGAAATCTAAAAGACAGTCTCTTTGTATCCAGCATAGAGAAAGATCCTGCTTTTTTATGCACGCTTTCTATCTCTGCCTTACTTTTCTCTTCAATCTCTGATTTTACTTCTTCCATTTTGCTATTTGTTTTTTGTGTTTCATACATTCTTTATTACTCAGCGTCTCTATTATTGCCTTCTTTTGTGTTCAATTAATTTTTTTGTAGTATATAATTTTGATTCTCTTTTCTTCTCATTTTTAAAGTTACATTCTTAGTGATTACTTTGAAGATTACAACTAACATCTTAAACTTGAAACAACTTAGAATTAATTCCAACTTAGCTTCAATGGCATAAAAAATTTTGCTCCTTGTTCCCTATCTCTTTATTGTTATTGTCAGAAATGATATCTTTATACATTGTGTACCCGTTAATATAGACTTGAAACAATTGTTTTGTCTACTTGAATTTTTAAATCACATCGGAAAAAATAAGTTCAAATAAAAATTACAATAACACTAGCTTTTATTTTTATCTATTTAGTTACCATTACCCATTTTCTTAATTTCTTCTTGGGGCTTCAAGTTACTTCCTAGGTCCCTTCATTTCAGCCATGAGGACTCCCTTCAGTATCTCTTCTAGGGTAGTTCCACTTGCAAAAAACTTCCCCAGACTTCATTTATCTGTCAGTCTTAATTTCTCCTTTATTCATGAAGGATAGTTTTGCTAGATATAAAGTACTTGTTATGAAACCTAAGGCATTGCTGGTAGAAGTATAAAATATGTATAATTAATTTTACAAACTGTCAATTTTTATAATTTACACATACATTCACCCTATGATTCAGCAATTGTACTTATAGGCATTTACCCAAGAAAAATGAAAATATATCCACATACATAAAAACATACACATAAAAAGACTTGACTAAAGATGTTCAGATTCAAATGACCCCTAAGTGGAAACAACCCAAGTATGCATCAAAAGATGAATAGATAAACAAATTGTGGTATTCATTGAATAGAAGATTACTGAGCAATAAAAATGAACATACTGATACATGCAACATGAATGAATCTTAAAGATGTTGGGTGAAAGATCTAGAGGCAAAAGAATATTTCTTGCATGATTCTATTTTTATGAAGTTCAAAAAAAGATAAAACCAATGCATAGTGATAGAAATTAGCCTCTGGAGGGGAAATGGGGTTGGGGAATTGACTGGAAAGGAGCACAAGGGAACTTTCAGGGATGATGGAAATGTACTATATTTTAATTGGAGTGGCAATTACATTGGTGTATACAATTGTCAAAGTTCATCAAACTGAATGCTTAAAATCTGTACAAATTAAACCTTAATTATAATAAAAGGAAATGAAATCCACCCCTACAGTTTTCTTGACTCCCTATTCTAATGACTTCTCTTTAACATTACCAATCAATCATCATAAGAACTTTGAAGGACAAGCACATAGATTGCTTAATCACTAGATCATTTCAGGCACTGAGCTCAAAAAGTTTGAATAGGTCCTTATTTTGGGAAAACGAGGCAAGAACATAGAAATAAAATTCAGTATATTTACACATATATGTATTTATATGCATATATATGATATATATATAATGTTATGTTAATTTATTCAACAAATGTAATAAGCACCTACAACATGGTAAGCAATGTTCTAGGAGATGGAGATACACTGTTGAGCTTATAGTCTAATGGGAGAAGTTACAAAATAAAAATAATAAATAAATAAATTATATAGTATTTTGAAATACTTCTTTCCACTATCAAAGATGGGAAAGGCAGAATATCGGTTCAGGTGACAATATTCTTTATATAGAAGTTTTAACTCTTATGCTAGTCTCTTGCATTTAAATTCCTTTTTGAGTGAACTGGGCAGGAAAATGTATTCTAAATGTCTGGGTATGGACATAGCCTTGTATCTTGCTCATCTTCTGTGCTGTGTTGATAAAGGTATCAACTTTAAACAAATCTTTTAGTTCAGACTTCTGGGAGTCAAAAATGGTTTCTGTATGCCTGATATTCCAACTTGTATATTTTTTTAACCTTGTCACCTACATTAAACCACCTGGGGCTATGAAGAACACTCACATCATTGCAAGCATAAGCTCACTGAGAGAATCTAGGATCTTCAAAATTAATTATTCACTTCAGATGAGTTTACAAAAATCCTCTTCCATTAAAAGGGAAATGCATTTGGGAATTATTTAGGGGGTTTCAACCACTGACTGCTGCTGTATAAGATTATATAACCTAAAATAACCCAAAAAACAAAATGAAGGGAACAGTCAATACAATTAGGTAAATCCAAGCTACCATAAGTCTTTAAAAATTCAATTTCTCTCAAAGATTTAAGGAGATTCAGAGATCCGTGAAAGAGGAACAAATGAAGTCGGAGCCTTGGAATGGTTTTACAGACTGACTTAGGATCAGGCATTGCCAAACCCTGAGGTCTAACATTTCAGTTCTGGAACATGTTATGCCAGTCAGCATAACGGCCAAAATAATTCCTTTAGCTTCGAGGGCTCTTACCCAGGAGAATCTGGTGGTTGCTTAGGAATGGGAGGTTCTAGGCAAGCTGGGAGAGAATAAAAATGCTTCTGTATAGGAAGGTAAAAGAGGAATGAAGACAGGATGTTTCAAGATTTATGCCTTTGTCTTAAAAGTTCTTGATTCAAGTTTAGATTTTACTATGTAATGTTTCCCTGTACAATAAAAGCAACTAAAATATAACATTCCAATGATTGGTGAATAAAAAACAATTCATATTTTAAGTGTAATTCTGACAATACTGTACATATTTTTGCTATTACAAAGGTGTTTCTGAAATGAGTCAGGTGTTTTGTTTTGTTTTGTTTTTTACATATTTAGCTTCAGTAAGTGTGACAGACTGGTGAGGAGGAGAGGAGAGGGAAAGGAGTTAAGAGACTGGTAATAAAGATTAATTAAATGCCCTCTATAGTACTTAATGATTAAAGAACAACAAAAGAAACAGGATAAAAACAGATCAAAAATGTATTTTTTTAAAAAGAAGAGAAACCAATTAAGGAGGCACTAAACTGGGCAGTATAACTTGGACAATTAGTGCTAGGTCATTAGCCTTAAGATAAACAGGATGTCCGAACCAACTGCAGGATACCTTGTAAAGTTTCTCTCTCACATTTGGTTGGGTGTCACAGCAAATGCCAATGCAATAACTTTGTCCTGTAGTATAATCTGTGTTACTAGCTCTGCAATGGGCAGAATGGATGAAAGGGGCAACTTTGTTCATTCAATTATAAGGTAGACTTCAACTTTGCTAATGGCTCCATACTATAATAAAAGAGAAAAGCACAAGACAGCCTTTCTCATGAGTAGAAAAGAAAGTTAATAATTGCTGTGAATATCTCAAAACAAAAATGCTTTTAAAATGGTGAAAAAGTTCTTATTTTTCACAGTAACACTACAAAACCCTATTGCTCAAAACAAACAAACAAACAAAAAAACCCAAAACCAACAACACTAATGCAGGTGGTGGGGTGGAGGGTGGGAGTGAGTGTCCCAAAAAACTCTGCAGAATTGTAACAGCTTTCTCTTCATTGAATTTATTGGTATAGCAACATTATAAAATGACTATTAGAATTCTCTGTATACAACAGAAAGTACTGAAATGTCAGCAGACTATACCAAGAAGTAATGGGTTCTGAACTTCTGTTAGTCAAAAATGATTTTGTATCAAATTAGAAGCTGATTTTTTTTTTTTTTTTTTGGAAACAAGCCCTTTCCAGGCTTCTGGCTTCTGTAGCTAGACCTGGAAGAGATTACTCTCCACCACAACAAGGGCTAGCCTGATGATATCTTTCTCAAAGTGCCTTTTCAATTGTTGCTTTCTAATGTTACTGTGGTCTTAACCAATAATGTAACTTATTTGTTCCTTTGCTATTACACTATATTTTTCTCATTTTGCCATTTTATTTTAGTGCTGACACTAAATACAAGTTTTTTGACAAGTTATAGAAGACTATGTTAAGGATTGCAGGGTAGCCACCATACCAGTTTTGACCGGTTCTTCACTCTCCAAAGTGCAATTACTAAGAAAAGAGAAAGGCAAAGTTACAGTTTCCTATTTTTGAAGGAATACTAATAAAGTAAAGAAGATTCTAACTCATATGGTACATCTCCTCAATTTTATTTTTATTTTTGTTAGTAAAGTCTAAAAAGAAGTTTCTAAATTTCCCTAAAGTATGGAGGTCTATAGAATTTTTGCCTTATGTCAAATCAAACAAAATATACTTTTGATTGTACCTCCAATGGGGTTTGAAACTATTATTACCCCAGAAAAGCCATGTTTTAATCCTGATCCAATCTTGTGGGGTGTGACCTATTGTTTAGAGTGGGAAACTTTGGATTCTTTCAATGGAGATGTGACACACGCACCTATGGGTTTGGCCTTTTGATTAGATAGAGATGTGACTCCACCCATTCACAGTGGGTCTGGATTGGTTTACTGGAGTCCTTTGAAAGGGGAAACATTTTGGAGAAACCTCAGATACAGATGCCCGGAGAGCAGTTGCTTCAGAGCTAACAGAGACACGGATGTTTGCAGATGCTTAGAGTGCCAACAAAGAGAGCAGATGCCTAGACACAGGTAGAGCCTAGGAGACATCACCATGTGCCTTTCCAGATATCTTAAGCAAGCCAGAACCTGGAGAGAGCAAAGGGAAGCCAAGAGATGAAACCCAGCCCCAGGGAAGCCAAGTGAGGAACCCCCAAAGGAAACAGAGGCTGAAAGCAATAGTACCCAGGAGAAGGGACCAGCAGATGCCAGCCATATGCTTCCCAGCTGACAGAGGTGTTCAGGATGACATCAGCTTTTCTTTAATGATATAACCTCTTGTTGGTGCCTTAGTTTGGACATTTTCACAGCCTTAGAACTATCAACTTGCAGCTTTTTAAAAAGCTGTTCCATTTCTAGTATATTTCATTTAGGCACCTTTAACAAATCAATACATCTCCCTTCTGAAGTTGGACTAATTAGACATCACTCACATATTTGGGAGATGATTAAATAATTTCTAGATTAATCACAGTTTAAACCAAAACACATGGCAAGACTAGCAGTAGATAAGGAAAGGCATGGAAAGGAACACCTGAAAGATCTTCTCACAAAGCATTGCTCATTTTCAAATAAATAAACATGGGAATAGTTAAAGAGGATCTGAAAAGTTGACTGCTTAACATCAGACATGGAAAGGGGAAAACTAGTGGAAAACAAGTAAATAAAAAAGAAATTAGCCTCGATGGTTATAAGCAGGAAAGAAAGATGCCTTGGAAAGATGCTGGAAGAATGGGGCTCACAGACATTTTTTGGTTCTTCACTTCCTGAATATCTCATCTCTACAATGAAGCTCAGACTTGCTCCATGATATTCAAGTCCTTCCATTAAGAATGCTGGTAGAGATTAAGCCAAAAGGCACTCTGGGAATAACCAGGAAACTATTAAATATGACTGCTTCACTCAACATTTCAAAGTTATCTATAATTATTTCTTTAAAGATATCTCTGACATTTAAATAGGAATTACCACTGGAACATGAAAAATTGCTATGTGATGTATGCTCAAAACTTAGGAAGTTTTGTTTTAGCTACAATGTGGCGTTATCTATGACTTTTTCTCCCTTCTCCCCCATATTTCTAGTTAATTGAGGATTAACTGTTGATGTTAGATTTTACTTTCCCAGAGAGATATGTTCAATTTCTTGTCTTCTTGTCCTCTGCTTGCAGAAAGAGGGACAAGTTGTACATATTTTCTCATATCAGTATTTTAGGAGAAATGCAGATGCAATGCACTGGTCTAGTAGACGTGCTACCTTTGGCTTTGCAGGAACATCACAGTTTGTAACATATTTAACTCTTGCTGAGGGTAGTAGGAAATCATATGGAGTTCATTGCTTAGGAATCACCAGCAATCACTTGCCCCTCAACAGCTTTTCATTTTGTTACTATAGAATGCTAACCTTACCTCCTTGACACCTGAATGTCTCCTTCTTTTGACTTGTCCACAAGGCATCATCTTCTATATCCGACTGAAACCCAACTGTTTTTTTCTCCCTGTTAGTATTCCGTCCACCGATAGCTGGCTCTTGGTACTTTTTGATGGATGATGATGATCCAGGAAGCCAGCCATCACATTTTGACTTTAATAAACTGAAAAGGACAAACATGAATAGCTATAGGGAGCACAGAAGTGGTACAGCTCACCCTGTAAAATTTAAATTCAGCATGAGCTAATACATGGCAATAGGAACTTTCTTTTCTTTTTATTTATTTTTTTGAGTTGCAATTTAAGTAATTTACTGAAGATCCATTTTGTGTCCTTTTACAGCAATTCTAGAGAAGAAATGGCATTTATCATCAAAAAGCATATATTGGGGGATGAAAAAATAAGATTCAGACTCATGAAGCTGCTAATAAAGCTACAGAGGATGGCTAAGAAGGAAAACATCTGTTGAAATAAAGTATGGTAAAAATGATGGGCATTTCTAAAATATTTTCCAGGTACTAAAATGAACATTAGAGATTAATAATTCACCAATTTGCCTTAAAATACATTTGTGTTTCTAATTTTCAATTGATATACTATTTATTATGTACTCAGACTATGTGAGGGGTAGTACAATAACGCATGTGGAAGAATTGGACTCTGTCCAAACATAATTTCATTAAAAGTCAACAATGCAAATATGGAAAATATAGAGTAAAAGGATTTTAATGAAAATAAACACATGTACATATATATAGTTTTCTCACTATGTTTCCACCATTAGGATTCTGTCTCTTACAACATTTTATTTTGGAGGAGAGAAATGTTCTGATTATTTGTATCGTTTACTATTTCATCAGCCTCTTTATTCTAATTTAAGTTGCCTACAGAATCATAATACTTTGGTTTCACCTTCCCCATGCTCATAAACAGTATGAAAATAAAAGTTAAGAAGAAGACTGGGAAACAAGGAAAGGCAGCTACTATAAAAGTAAAATTCTAAAAATTAAGAAGTTTAAACTCCTTAGAAGCAGAGATAAACTCCAAACAAGAATAAATTGACTAGAGTATTATTGGATCCATTACTAATCTCAGTTGGCCATGACCAGGATGCAAATCACATAAACTCATCAGTATCACTCGGCTTTTGTTTGTGGTGATTAGAATTTTTAATAATATTTGCTCACATCATAATTACTTAAAAAAACCAAGAGGTTAAATGGCTTTATGTGCAGAATGATATGAAGAAAGAAAAACTATTAGCAATATGGTTTTAATGGGCACCGTATAAAATTTCACCAGAACCCAGGGATCAATCTCCCATGCAGACCCACCAGTAGATGTGTATCTCAGGTTATATAATGTCTATTAATGGGTCAGGAGAATATTGAGAATTAGAGTACCTATGAATGTAATATAAATGTGAGTCAGCCCAGAACTCCCAAACCCAGTCAAATCCAATCAATATATCTCTTGCTTATTCCTACCAAAAAATTCCAGACTACTGGCTGGGTCACATGAAAAAAAACAAACATGAATAGCTAAGGAGAACACAGAAGTGGATAAGCTACAGAGAACACAGAAGCGGATACACCTCACCCCCAAATTCATTCACTCTCACCACAGCTGAGCTCCCAGTACTAGCCAATATTGACTGTTTCTTGCTCTCTATAGCTTTTTTTTTTTTGGGGGGGGGGTACATGGTCCAGGAATCGAACCCAGGACTTCCACGTGGAAGGAGAGAGCATTCTACCTCTAAACCAACCATGTACCCTCTATAGCATTTTATATAGATGCTTTGCTGTACTTTTATTCAAAGCCCACTCCTGGTAATCCCCCTTTTCAACAAAGGATTTGGCTTCTAATTTCCTTAAAATAAAGACAATTATATAAAAAATGTCCCCTTTCACTTGCATTTGTTTCCATTTTCACCCTTCTACTATTCCTTTCTTAATTTCTGTCCTTATATATCTAAAATTTAAAAAAAAGCCTACTGTACTAACAATTCTAAGAATTTATCTTACAGAAGTATATGCACAATAGCATGAGATTATTTTTTTTCAAGGAGATTATCTTTTTCAAGGATGGTCACTGGAGAATTGTTTACAAGAGTGAAAAACTGAAGGCAAATTTCATTCAATAGTAGCATGACTAAATACATCCACCCAAAGGAACGTTATTCAGTCATTAAATAGAATGAGGTATAAGTTTTTTTCTAATTTATTTTTCTGGAGTGATACAAATATTCCAAAAAATGATCATCATGATACACAACTATGTGATGATATTGTAAGCCATTGATTGAACACCATGTATAAAAAGAATGTGTATGAAGACTTATCCGAATAAAAGAATTTAAAAAATGAGAATGAGGTACTCTTTGCACTGATGTGGAAAAACTTCACGCTATTCCATTAGGTTAAAAAAATTAAAAAAACTAATTTGCAACAATAGAATTTATCATTTCGTAAAAACAAATGAAAAAAGCACACTTTTTTATATTCACCTATTTTAAAAATATATATTTATTGAAAAATTTCCACACACGCACAGTCCAACCATATTATACAATCAGTGGCTCACAATATCATCACACAGTTGTATATTCTTCACAATGATCATTTTTAGAACATTTGCATTACTCCCAAAAAAAGGAATAAAAAGATAACAAGAACTCATAAATCCCATACTCCTTACTCCACCTTCTTTTTGACTCATAGTATTTCAATCTATCCAATTTTTTACCATTTACCTTACCCTATAATTTATTTTTATTCCTCCCCAATATATTTTTTACTCATCTGTCCATACCCTGGATAAAAGGAGCATCAGACACAAGGTTTTCATAATCATGCAATCACATTGTAAAAGCTATATAGTTATACAGCATTCTTCAAAAATCAAGGGTACTGGAACACAGTTCAACAGTTTCAGGTACCTTCCTCCAGCCACTCCAATACACCATAAACTAAAAAGGGATATCTATATAATGTGTAAGAATAACCTCCAGGATAACCTCCCAACTCTGAAATCTTTCAGCCACTGAGACTTTATTTTTATCTTTTCTCTCTTCCCCCTTTTGGTCAAGAAGGCTTTCTCATTCCCATGATGCCAGGTCCTGGCTCATCCCCAGGAGTCAGGTCCCATGTTGTCAGAGAGATTTCCACTACTGGGAGTGATGTCCCATGTAGCGGGGAGGGCAGTGAGTTCACCTGCCAGGCTGACTTACAGAGAAAGGCCACATCTGAGCAACAAACGAGGCTTTCCAGGGGTAACTCTAAGGCATAATTATAAATAGGTTTAGCCTCTTCTTTGCAGGAATAAGGTTCATAGGGGTGAGATCCAAGACTGAGGGCTCAGTTTATTGAGTTGGTTGACCCCATTGCTTGGAGAATATCATGAATTCCTCAGATGGGGAAAGTTGAATATTTCTTCCTTTCTCCCCAGGTTCCAATACTTTTTTATTCTCTGCCCAAATTACTCTGGGATATATCGGGGCCTCCCACTAACTTAGATAAACCAACAAAATTTCATGCCTTACTCAAGATTCCATGTAATTACGCTGTTCAAGTAGACTGACCATACAAATTAAATTAGATAATGTGCTACCCAAAATATACATTTTGCACCAAATAAACATCTCTCCCTTTGGTCTCACTAAGAGGATGGAGTTTGAAAATATAGCCACATCTTCCTTTATCCAGTATTCTGATTTACCTTAGTCCTATACAGAGCAGCTTCATTCATATCTCTAGATGAAGTCTGATCACTTTTATAGCTTTTTCAACAGTTGCTAAATGGGTTAATTTTGACTTTCACAGCTTCTGTGCTCTAAACTCAGTCTCAGGTGTCACATAATTACCCAAAGTTTCAGGGAATGACCAGCTTATGTACAAATACCTTAGTATCTCAGAATTTAGAAATATCAGTTACAAGTCCTAAATATATGTGACTGCTCTAAGAGCTTACAATCTAGGAACATTTACAATAGGCCCCACAACCTGATAACCCATGCCCTCAACTTCAATTCTCTGAGTTTATATATTGCAGTTAATATATATGAGGGCGGTATGATAACATTTGTCATTTTGTTTCTGATATTTTATTCAACATACTGTCCTAAGGTTCATTCACCTAGCTGCATGGCTGACAACTTCATTTCTTCTTGCAGCTGCTCAGTAGTCTGTTGTATGTATACACCATAGTTCCCCCTTCCATTCCTCAGTCGTTGAACCCTTAGGCCACTTCCACCCATTTTGAATCATAAACATTGCCACTATTAACACCAATATGCAAATGTCCATTCGTGTCCCCACTCTCAGTTCCTCCAGGTATATATCTAGTAACAGGGATGCAAGATCATATGGCAGCCCTACCCCTAGCCTCCTGTGGTACCACCACACTACCCTCCAGAGGGGCTGCACCTCTCAACTTCCCTAACAACAGTGGATAGACAATCTCTTTCTCCACATTTTCTCTAGCACTTGCTTCTCTCCGTTTAGTTTTAAACAATTTTATTTGCACATCCTATAATCCAACCTAAGTAAACAGATGCCTTCACCACCATAATCCACATGAAGACATTTCCTTCTCTTTCACATAGAATTCATAGCCCTCCCCCATGTCCTCTGCTTGCTCACATTTAATTTTGGCATAATGACTTCATTATATTCAGTGGAAGCATATTACAATGTTACTGTTGACTATAGACCCTAGCTTGCATTGATTGTACCTTTTCTTGTAAACCATCAATTTTCTACCCTTAGCAATGCTGACATTCATTTGTTCTCCATTCATGTAAAAACATTTTTATATTTGTACATAGAATCACCATTCTTGTCCACTCTAGGCATTCCTAAATTATACTGGCTCAGTCTTTATCCTCTTTCTTTCCGTCTGGTTCCATACATGCCTGCAGATATTCTCCCTCAACCATACTCACATTCAGCTTCATTCAGTGTACATATATTATTGTGCTACCATCAGGTAGTATTGTGCTATCCATTTCTGAATTTTTACAATCAATTCTACTGCACAATCTGTATTCCTTCAGCACCAAATGCCCAATTTCAACCCTCTTTCTATCTCTTGATAACCTATGTTCTTAACTTTAACTCTGAAAGTTCACTCATTAATGTTAGTTCATATTAGTGAGACCATACAGTATTTGTCCTTTTGTTTCTGACTAACTTCACTGAGCATAATGTCCTCAAGGTTCATCCACATTGTTGCATGGTACATGATTTTATTCTGTTTAACAGAGGCATTATATTTCATCATATGTATATAATACAGGTTGTTTAGCCATTCCTTCCTTGAGGGACATTTGGGCTGTTTCCATCTCTTGGCAACTGTAAATAATCCTGCTTTAAACATTGGTGTGCAAATGTCTGTTTGTGTCCTTACCTTCAGTTCCTCTGAATATATCCCTAGTAATGAGATTGCTGGATCATATGGCAATTTTATCTTCCCGAGGAACTGCTAAACTGCCTTCCAGAGTGGTTGCAGCATTTTACATTCCCACCAACAGTGGATAAGTGTCCCTCTTTCTCCACATCCTCTCTAGTACTTGTAGTTTTTTGTTTTTGATGATGGCCATTCTAGTGGATGTAAGATATTTCATTGTGGTGTTTTTTTTTTTTTTTTTGCATGGTCCGGGAATCAAACCCAGGTCTCCTACATGAAAGGTGAGCATACTACCACTGAACCATCTGTGCACCCTTCTCATTGTGGTTTGATTTACATTTCCCTATTAGCCAGTGAAGTTGAGTATCTTTTCATGTGCCTTTTAGCTATCTGTATTTTCTCTTCTGAGAAGAGTCTGTTCATGTCTTTTGCCCATTTTTTAAATTGAGTTGTCTTTTTATTGTTGAGTTGAAGAATCTCTTTAAATTCTGGATACTAAACCCTTAACTGATTTGTGGTTTCCAAATACTGTCTCCCATTGTGTAGGTTGCCTTTATACTTTCTTGACACAGTTCTTTGATGTACAAAAGTACTTAATTTTGAGAAGATTCCATTTATCTATTTCTTTTTTCAACGCTCGTGCTTTGGGTGTAAGCTCTAGGAAACCTATTACAAGATTTATAAGATATTTCCCTACATTTTCCTCTTACAGTTTTATGGTCTTAACTCTAATGTTTAGGTCTTTGATTCATTTTGAGTTAATTTTTGTATAAGGTGTTAGACATGGAACCTCTTTCATTCGTCTGCATAAGGATATTCAGTTCTCCAAACACCATTTATTGAAGAGGCTACTCTGTCCCAGGTGGGTTGGATTGACCACCTTTTCAAAGATCAATTGTCCATGGATAAGAGGGTCTATTTATGAACACTGAATTTGATTCCATTGGTCAGTACATCTATCTGGCACACCAATACTGTGCTGTTTTGACCACTAGTGTAGCTTCATAATATGCTTTAATGTCAGGAAGTGTGAGACCTCCCATTTCATTTTTCTTTCTCAAGATACTCTTTCAAATAAATTTGGTTATTAGTTTTTCTATTTTTGGGATTTAAATTCATGTTGCATTGAATCTATAAATCATTTTGGATAGAGTTGACCTCAACTGTATTTAGTCTTCCAATCCATGAACACGGTATGCCCTTCCATTCATTTAGGACTTCCATGATTTCTTTTTAGCAATTTCTTGCAGTTTATTGTGCATAGGTCTTTTGTATGCTTAGTTAAATTTATTCCTAAATAATTGATTAGTTTGGTTGCTATTGTAAATGGATTTTTTTCTTGATTTCTTCCTTAGATTGCTCATCACTAGTGTACAGAAACACTACAGATTTCTGGGTGTTGATCCTTTATCCTGTCACTTTGCTATACTCATATATTAGCTCTAATAGCTTTGCTGTAAATATTTTGGGACTTTTGACATATAGTATCATGTCCTCTGCACACAGTGAGAGTTTTACTTCTTCCTTTCCAATTTGGGTGTCTTTTATTGCTTTTTCCTATATAATTGCTCTGGCTAGAACTTTCAGTGCAATGTTTAATAACAATGGTGACAGTGGGCATCCTTGTCTTGTTCCTGACATTAGAGAGAAAATTTTCAGTCTTTCTCCATTGAGGATAATGTTAGCTGTGGGTTCTTCATATATTCACTTTATCACATTGAGGAATTTCCCTTCTATTCCTATTCTTTGAAGTGTTTTAATCAAAAAAAGGATGTTGAATTTTGTCAGATGCCTTTTTCAGCACAAGTCAAGATGATCATGTGGTCTTTCCACTTTGATTTATTGATGTGGTGTATTACATTAATTGATTTTTTTGTGCTAAACCAGCCTTGCATTTCTGGAATAAATCCTACTTGGTCATATTGTATAATTCTTTCAATGTGCTGCTGAATTCGATTTGTACATATTTCGTTGAGGATTTTTGCATCTGTATTCATTAAAGTGATTGGTCTGCAATTTTCTTTTCTTATAGTATCTTTATCTGGCTTTGGAATTCATAGAATGAGTTTGGTAGCTTTCTCTGCTCTTCAGGTTTTTTGAAGAGTTTGAGCAAGAATGGTACTAATTATTTTGTGAATGCTTGATAGAATTCACATGTGAAGCCATCTGGTCTTGGACTTTTCTTTTTTAGGGAACTTCTTGAGGACTGATTCAATCTCTTGTGATTGGTTTGTGGAGGTCATCTATTTCGTCTCAAGTCAATGTTGGTTGTTCATACCTTTCTAGGAAGTTGTCCATTTCACCTATGTTGTTGTGCCAGTTTGAATCTGTTTTGTATTCCAGAAAAGCCAAAAGAGTGGGAGCTTTTTGATCATTTCTATGGAGATGTGACCCACTCAATTGTGAGTGATAGGGTGGGATAATTTGATTAGATGGTTTTCATGGAAATGTGTGTCCACCCATTCAAGGTGGGGTTGCTAACTGGAGCCCTTAAAGAGGGAACCATTTAGGAAAAAGCTTTAGAGTCATGAGAACCCACACAGCCAGAGACCTTTGGAGGTGAAGGAAAACACCCCTGGGGGAGCTTCATAAAATAAGAAGCCTGGAGAGGAAGCTAGTAGGCTTTGCCATGTGCCCTTCCAGCTAAGATAAACCTAGAACTTCGCTGGCCTTTTTTAAGTGAAGGTAACTTCTTATTGGTGCCTTAATTTGGACATTTTCATGGCCTTAGAACAATAAATATGCAACTTAATAAATTTGCCCCTTTCAAAGCCATTCTGTTCAGGTGTATCACATTCTGGCAGCTTGCAGACTAGAACAGATTTTGATATCAGCTAAGTGAGGTGCTGCTGCAATTTGCAAATACAAAACATGTTAGAATGGCATTTTAAATGGATAAACAGAAGATTCTGGAAGAGCTGTGAGGAGCTTGATAGAGAAGGTAGAATGTTTTGAAGAGACTGTTGGTAGAAATGTAGACTCTAAAGATGCCTCTGACAAGGCTCTGGACAGAAATGAGGCTTGTGTTATTGCGAACTGGAAGGAAGGTGATCCTTATTCTAAAATGGCAGACAATATGGTAAAATTGACCAGTGGCTTTGTCTGGAAGGTAGGTTTTAAAAAAGCCATGAACTTGGATATCTAGCAGAAGAGATTTCCAAATTTAATGTGGACAGTGTAGCCTGGTTTCTCCTTGCAGCTTATAGTGAAATGTGACAGGAAAGAGAGAAGCTGAGAATAGAACTCTTGGGTATAAAGAAGCCAGAAATTGATGGTCTGGAAAATTCTGGGCTCCCAGAAAGGGAGACCTCAAAGAATAGTGCTCCATGTGAGGATTTAAACAAACATGGAACCAGTCAGCCATTACAGGACAAGTGAGGATTTGAGATGGAGTTATCCTGGAAGGATCTGTGGAAAGTCCTTTCGTCTGATGGGCATGATCCCAGCCAACAAGAGTGCTGTGGGATCTGTATAAATAGAACCACTGCCAGACTGGACTAAAAGGCTTAGAAAAGAGACAAAGTGAAGGTGAAATGTCTTCAGAGGCAGAACCATGGAGGCTAAGGTCTGAAGTCAAGAAACATCAGGCCAGGAGAAAAGATCCAGTACTTGGAGAGGGTGAGTTTGTCCTGAATGCAGAGGCTGGGACTTCCACCTCATAGCAGTGGAAGAGTTGTGCCACCTCTGGTCTTGGGGAGTGTGGAGCACATTCTTTGGGGATTGGGGAGAGCCTGGCTGCCACCTCATGGAGCGGTTGAGCATGTGCCCTGGAGATGGCAGAGATCCCGGATGTGGCCCTGATGCTTGGAGAGGGTAGAACTGAGAAAAAGATGGTATCCTTAATGTTGCATTCAGAGAGAGACAGGCCACTGAGTTGGCCCTCAGAAAGGGTAGGACTGCTGCTTTCTAAAGCCCTAAAGATAAATGACACTCAGACTTAGAAATCTAATGGCATTTGCCGTGTAGGTTTCCAGAACTGTTTGGGTCCGGTAACTCTGTGTTCCTTCCAATTCCTCTCCATGAAAATGGGTATATGTATTCTATGACTGTCCCTCTGTATGTTGGCAGCAGATAACTTGTTCTGAGTTTTACAGGTCCAAAGCCAGAGGAGAACTTTGTCTTAAGACAGACCATGCCTGTAGCCAACTTTAATGAGATTTTCTACTGTTTCTTTATATTGCATTTGTATTGTTACTGAAATTAAGGCTTTCTGCTATTGTTATGGAATGAATGTATTTTGCATTTGCAAAGAACATCTCTTTTTGGGGTCCAAAGGAAGGGATGTGCCAGTATGAATCTGTTTTGGACCTCAGAAAAGCCAAGTTCTTCAATCCTCATTCAATATTGCTGGGTGGGAGCTTTTATATTGTTTCCATGGAGATGTGACCCATCCAATTGTGGGTGGTAATTCTGGTTAGATAGTTTCCATGGAGAGGTTTCTTCATCCATTCAAGGTAGGGTGGCTTACTGGAGCCCTTTAAGAGGGAACCATTTTGGGAAAAGATTTAGAGCCATGAGAGCCACAAGATCCCACACAGCCAGAGGCCTTTGGAGATGAAGAAGGAAAATGCCTTCATGAAATAAGAAGCTGGGAGACAAAGCTACCAGGTTTTTCCATGTGCACATCTAGCTGAGAGAGAAACCCTGAACTTCACTGGCCTTTTTTGAGTGAAGATAACCTCTTGTTGGTGCCTTAATTTGGATATTTTCATGGCCTTAGGACTGTAAATTTGTAACTTAATTTCCCCTTTTCAAAGCTGTTTTGTTTCAGGTATATCTCATTCTGGTAACTTGCAGAATAGAACAGTTGTCTAGTTTATAAGCATATAGTTGCTCAGAGGACCCTCTTATTATCTCCTTTATTTCTGCAGGGTCAGTGGTTATATCCCTCCCTCCGTTTCTGATTTGATTTCTTTGCATCCTCTATTTTTTTTTCATCAGCCTAGCTAAGGGTTCATTGATTTTATTGATTTTCTCAAAGAACTAACTTCTGGTTTTGTTGATTTTCTCAATTGTTTTCATATTCTCAATTTCATTTATTTTTGCTCTGGTCTTCATAATTTCTTTCCTTTTGCATGCTGTGGGGTTAGTTTGCTATTCTTTCTCTAGATCTTCTAAGTGAACAGTTATTTCCTCGATTTTTGCTATTTCTTCTTTTTTAATATAGGCATTTAAGGCAATAACCTCCGACTCACCACTGCTTTTGTTACATTACATAAACTTTGATATGTTGTATTTTCATTTTCATTTGCCTTGAACTATTTACTGATTTCTCTTATAATTTCTTGCTTGACCCACTGGTTGTTTAAGAGTGTATTGTTTAGCCTCTATGTATTTGTGAATATTTTGCTCTCTTTTACTGATTTCCAGCTTCATTCCATTATGATTCAAGGAAGTATTTTGTATAATTTCAGTCTTTTTAAATTTATTGAGACTTGCTTTGTGTCCCAGCATATGGTCTATTCTTGAGAATGATCCATGAGAAAAATGTGTATCCTGCTGTTGTGTGGTGTAATCTTCTGTAAATGCCTGTTAAGTCTAGTTCATTTATCATATTATTTGAAATATGTTTCCTTATTGATCCTCTGTCTAGGTGTTCTATCCATTGATGAGAGCAGGGAATTGAAGCCTCCAACTATTATGTGAGAGGTGTCTACTTCTTGCTTCAGTATTGTCAGTGCTTGCCTCACCTATTTGGGAGCATTCTGGCTTGGTGCATAAAATATTTATGATTGTTATGTTTTCTTGTTGAACTGTCCCTTTTATTAACACAGTGTCCTTCTTGTCTCTTTTAATTTTTCTACATTTGAAGTCTAATTTGTTGGATATTAGGATAACTATCCTGCTCTTTTCTGGTTGCTGTTTGCATGAAATATCTTTTCCCAGCTTTTCACTTTCAACATATTTTTGTCTTTGTGTCTAAAGTGAGTCTTCCATAGACAGCATATAGATGGGTTCTGCTTTTTAAATCAATTCTGCCAGTTTATGTCTTTTGATTACGGAGTTTAACCCATTAACATTTAACATTATTACTGTAAAGGCACTACTTTCTTCTATAATTTTGTCTTTTGGATTTTATATGTCATATCTATTTTTTTTCTCTTTTTGCCTTTACTGATAGTGTTCATTCTACATCCTTCTCCAGACCTCTCCTGTGTTTTCCTATCTGCCTGTAGGGCTCTGTTTAGCATTTCATATAGGGCTCATCTCAGTCAAAAATACTCTTAGTGATTGTCAGAAAATATTTTAACCTCCCCCTTATTTTTTTAATTTTTAACTTTTTAATTGTATAGTATAACATATATACAAAGTAAAGAAATAAAAAAGCAATAGTTTTCAAAGCACTTTTCATTAAGTAGTTACAGGACAGATACCAGAGTGTGTCATGGGCTACCATATGATCCTCTCAGATTTTTCCTTCTAGTTGCTCCAGAATGTAGGAGGCTAGAGGTCTTATATACTTTTCCATCATCACAATCAACTTTTTTCCTTTTTTGTGAAAAATAACATATATACAAAAAAGCTATAAATTTCAAAGCACAGCACCACAATTAGTTGTAGAACATATTTCAGAGTTTGACATGGGTAACAATTTCACAATTTTAGGTTTTTACTTCTAGCTACTCTAAAATACTGGAGACTAAAAGAGATATCAATTTAATTTTTCAGCATTCATATTCATTTTTTAAATCCTATCTTCTCTGTATAACTCCACCATAACCTTTGATCTTTCCATCTCTCTCTTTCAGGGGTTGGGGCTATGACCCATTCTTAATTTTTGATATTGGAAGGGTCTATCACTAATATGTGGTAAGGAGATAGAACTACCTGGTGTTCTAGAGATGCTGGGCTAGGTTTTAGGACTTATCTGGACCCATCTGGAGGTTGGCTTCTGGAAAGTCACTCTAGCACATGGAACTCTTGTGGAATCTTATATATATACCCCTAGGTGTTCTTTAGGATAGGCTGGAATAGTCCTGGTTGGGGGCAGGTTATGATAGGTAGCAAGGTCTTAGTGAAGCTTGCATAAGAGCAACCTCCAGAGGAGCCTCTCGACTCTATTTGAATTCTCATTGCCACTGATACTTTATTCATTATATTTCTTTCGCTCATTTGGTCAGGATGGAATTGTTGATCCCATGGTGCCAGGTCTGGAGTCATCCCTGGGAGTCATCTCCCGTGCTGCTAAGGAGATTTTTTTTTTTTATTAATTAAAAATAAAATTAACAAAACGTTTAGAAATCATTCCATTCTATATGGACAATCAGTAATTCTTAATATCATCACAAAGTTGCATATTCATCATTACTTAGTACATTTGCATCGATTTAGAAAAAGAAATAAAAAGACAACAGAATAAGAATTAAAATGATAATAGAGAGAAAAAAAAACCTATACCTCACATGCAGCTTCATTCAATGTTTTAACATAATTGCATTACAATTAGGTAGTATTGTGCTGTACATTTCTGAGTTTTTATATCCAGTCCTGTTGCACAGTCTGTATCCCTTCAGCTCCAATTACCCCTTCTCTTTTTTTTTTTTATTAACGGAAAAATAGAAATTAACCCAACATTTAGAAATCATACCATTCTACATATGCAATCAGTAATTCTTAACATCATCACATAGATGCATGATCATCATTTCTTAGTACATTTGCATCGGTTTAGAAGAACTAGCAACACAACCGAAAAAGATATAGAATGTTAATATAGAGAAAAAAATAAAAGTAATAATAGTAAAAACAAAACAAAACAAAAACCTATAGCTCAGATGCAGCTTCATTCAGTGTTTTAACATGATTACTTTACAATTAGGTATTATTGTGCTTCCATTTTTGAGTTTATGTATCTAGTCCTGTTGCACAGTCTGTATCCCTTCAGCTCCAATTGCCCATTGTCTTACCCTGTTTCTACCTCCTGCTGGATTCTGTTACCAATGACATATTCCAAATTTATTCTCGAATGTCCGTCACATCAGTGGGACCATACAGTATTTGTCCTTTAGTTTTTGGCTAGACTCACTCAGCATAATGTTCTCTAGGTCCATCCATGTTATTACATGCTTCATAAGTTTATCCTGTCTTAAAGCTGCATAATATTCCATCGTATATATATACCACAGTTTGTTTAGCCACTCGTCTGTTGATGGAGATTTTGGCTGTTTCCATCTCTTTGCAATTGTAAATAACGCTGCTATAAACATTGGTGTGCAAATGTCCGTTTGTGTCTTTGCCCTTAAGTCCTTTGAGTAGATTCCCAGCAATGGTATTGCTGGGTCGTATGGCAATTCTATATTCAGCTTTCTGAGGAACCGCCAAACTGCCTTCCACAGTGGTTGCACCATTTGACATTCCCACCAACAGTGGATAAGTGTGCCTCTTTCTCCGCATCCTCTCCAGCACTTGTCATTTTCTGTTTTGTTGATAATGGCCATTCTGGTGGGTGTGAGATGATATCTCATTGTGGTTTTGATTTGCATTTCTCTAATGGCCAGGGACACTGAGCATCTCTTCATGTGCCTTTTGGCCATTTGTATTTCCTCTTCTGAGAGGTGTCTGTTCAAGTCTTTTTCCCATTTTGTAATTGGGTTGGCTGTCTTTTTGTTGTTGAGTTGAACAATCTCTTTATAGATTCTGGATACTAGACCTTTATCTGATATGTCATTTCCAAATATTGTCTCCCATTGTGTAGGCTGTCTTTCTACTTTCTTGATGAAGTTCTTTGATGCACAAAAGTGTTTAATTTTGAGGAGCTCCCATTTATTTATTTCCTTCTTCAGTGTTCTTGCTTTAGATTCAAGGTCCAAAAAACCGCCTCCAGTTGTAAGATTCATAAGATATCTCCCAACATTTTCCTCTAACTGTTTTATGGTCTTACACCTAATGTTTAGATCTTTGATCCATTTTGAGTTAACTTTTGTATAGGGTGTGAGACATGGGTCTTCTTTCATTCTTTTGCATATGGATATCCAGTTCTCTAGGCACCATTTATTGAAGAGACTGTTCTGTCCCAGGTGAGTTGGCTTGACTGCCTTATCAAAGATCAAATGTCCATAGATGAGAGGGTCTATATCTGAGCACTCTATTCGATTCCATTGGTCGATATATCTATCTTTATGCCAATACCATGCTGTTTTGACCACTGTGGCTTCATAATATGCCTTAAAGTCAGGCAGCGCGAGACCTCCAGCTTTGTTTTTTTTTCTCAAGATGTTTTTAGCAATTCGGGGCACCCTGCCCTTCCAGATAAATTTGCTTATTGTTTTTTCTATTTCTGAAAAATAAGTTGTTGGGATTTTGATTGGTATTGCATTGAATCTGTAAATCAATTTAGGTAGGATTGACATCTTAACTATATTTAGTCTTCCAATCCATGAACACGGTATGCCCTTCCATCTATTTAGGTCTTCTGTGATTTCTTTTAACAGTTTTTTGTAGTTTTCTTTATATAGGTTTTTTGTCTCTTTAGTTAAATTTATTCCTAGGTATTTTATTCTTTTAGTTGCAATTGTAAATGGGATTCGTTTCTTGATTTCCCCCTCAGCTTGTTCATTACTAGTGTATAGAAATGCTACAGATTTTTGAATGTTGATCTTGTAACCTGCTACTTTGCTGTACTCATTTATTAGCTCTAGTAGTTTTGTTGTGGATTTTTCTGGGTTTTCGACATATAGTATCATATCGTCTGCAAACAGTGATAGTTTTACTTCTTCCTTTCCAATTTTGATGCCTTGTACTTATTTTTCTTGTCTAATTGCTCTGGCTAGAACCTCCAACACAATGTTGAATAATAGTGGTGATAGTGGACATCCTTGTCTTGTTCCTGATCTTAGGGGGAAAGTTTTCAATTTTTCCCCATTGAGGATGATAGTAGCTGTGGGTTTTTCATATATTCCCTCTATCATTTTAAGGAAGTTCCCTTGTATTCCTATCTTTTGAAGTGTTTTCAACAGGAAAGGATGTTGAATCTTGTCAAATGCCTTCTCTGCATCAATTGAGATGATCATGTGATTTTTCTGCTTTGATTTGTTGATATGGTGTATTACATTAATTTATTTTCTTATGTTGAACCATCCTTGCATACCTGGGATGAATCCTACTTGGTCATGATGTATAATTCTTTTAATGTGTTGTTGGATACGATTTGCTAGAATTTTATTGAGGATTTTTGCATCTATATTCATTAGAGAGATTGGTCTGTAGTTTTCTTTTTTTGTAATATCTTTGCCTGGTTTTGATACGAGGGTGATGCTGGCTTCATAGAATGAATTAGGTAGTTTTCCCTCCACTTCGATTTTTTTGAAGAGTTTGAGGAGAGTTGGTACTAATTCTTTCTGGAATGTTTGGTAGAATTCACATGTGAAGCCATCTGGTCCTGGACTTTTCTTTTTAGGAAGCTTTTGAATGACTAATTCAATTTCTTTACTTGTGATTGGTTTGTTGAGGTCATCTATTTCTTCTTCAGTCAAAGTTGGTTGTTCATGTCTTTCCAGGAACCCGTCCATTTCATCTAAATTGTTGTATTTATTAGTGTAAAGTTGTTCATAGTATCCTGTTATTACCTCCTTTATTTCTGTGAGGTCAGTAGTTATGTCTCCTCTTCCATTTCTGATCTTATTTATTTGCATCCTCTCTCTTCTTCTTTTTGTCAATCTTGATAAGGGCCCATCAATCTTATTGATTTTCTCATAGAACCAACTTCTGGTCTTATTGATTTTCTCTATTGTTTTCATGTTTTCAATTTCATTTATTTCTGCTCTGATCTTTGTTATTTCTTTCCTTTTGCTTGCTTTGGGATTAGTTTGCTGTTCTTTCTCCAGTTCTTCCAAGTGAACAGTTAATTCCTGCATTTTTGCCTTTTCTTCTTTTCTGATATAGGCATTTAGGGCAATAAATGTCCCTCTTAGCACTGCCTTTGCTGCATCCCATAAGTTTTGATATGTTGTGTTTTCATTTTCATTCGCCTTGAGGTATTTACTAATTTCTCTTGCAATTTCTTCTTTGACCCACTCGTTGTTTAAGAGTGTGTTGTTGAGCCTCCACGTATTTGTGAATTTTCTGGCACTCCGCCTATTATTGATTTCCAACTTCATTCCTTTATGATCCGAGAAAGTGTTGTGTATGATTTCAATCTTTTTAAATTTGTTAAGACTTGCTTTGTGACCCAGCATATGGTCTATCTTTGAGAATGATCCATGAGCACTTGAGAAAAAGGTGTATCCTGCTGTTGTGGGATGTAATGTCCTATAAATGTCTGTTAAGTCTAGCTCATTTATAGTAACATTCAGATTCTCTATTTCTTTATTGATCCTCTGTCTAGATGTTCTGTCCATTGATGAGAGTGGGGAATTGAAGTCTCCAACTATTATGGTATTTGTGTCTATTTCCCTTTTCAGTGTTTGCAGTGTATTCCTCATGTATTTTGGGGCATTCTGGTTCGGTGCGTAAATATTTATGATTGTTATGTCTTCTTGTTTAATTGTTCCTTTTATTAGTATATAGTGTCCTTCTTTGTCTCTTTTAACTGTTTTACATTTGAAGTCTAACTTGTTAGATATTAGTATAGCCACTCCTGCTATTTTCTGGTTGTTATTTTCATGAAATATCTTTTCCCAACCTTTCACTTTCAACCTATGTTTATCTTTGGGTCTAAGATGTGTTTCCTGTAGACAGCATATAGAAGGATCCTGTTTTTTAATCCATTCTGCCAGTCTATGTCTTTTGATTGGGGAATCAGTCCATTAATATTTAGTGTTATTACTGTTTGGATAATATTTTCCTCTACCATTTTGCCTTTTGTATTATATATATCATATCTGACTTTCCTTCTTTCTACACTCTTCTCCATACCGCTCTCTTCTGTCTTTTTGTTTCTGACTCTAGTGCTCCCTTTAGTATTTCTTGCAGAGCTGGTCTCTTGGTCACAAATTCTCTCAGTGACTTTTTGTCTGAGAATGTTTTAATTTCTACCTCATTTTTGAAGGACAATTTTTCTGGATATAGGAATCTTGGTTGGCAGTTTTTCTCTTTTAGTAATTTAAATATTTCATCCCACTGTCTTTTAGCCTCCCTGGTTTCTGCTGAGAAATCTACACATAGTCTTATTGGGTTTCCCTTGTCTGTGATGGATTGTTTTTCTCTTGCTGCTTTCAAGATCCTCTCTTTCTCTTTGACCTCTGACATTCTAACTAGTAAGTGTCTTGGAGAACGCCTATTTGGGTCTAATCTCTTTGGGGTGCGCTGCACTTCTTGGATCTGTAATTTTAGGTCTTTCATAAGAGTTGGGAAATTTTCAGTGATAATTTCTTCCATTAGTTTTTCTCCTCCTTTTCCCTTCTCTTCTCCTTCTGGGACACCCACAACACGTATATTTGTGCGGTTCATATTGTCCTTGAGTTCCCTGATACCCTGTTCAAATTTTTCCATTCTTTTCCCGATAGTTTCTGTTTCTTTTTGGAATTCAGATGTTCCATCCTCCAAATCACTAATTCTATCTTCTGTCTCTTTGAATCTATCATTGTAGGTATCCATTGTTTTTTCCATCTTTTCTACTTTGTCCTTCACTTCCATAAGTTCTGTGATTTGTTTTTTCAGTTTTTCTATTTCTTCTTTATGTTCAGCCATGTCTTCTTCATGTCCTCCCTCAATTTATCGATTTCGTTTTTGAAGAGGTTTTCCATTTCTGTTCGTATATTCAGCATTAGTTGTCTCAGCTCCTGTATCTCATTTGAACTATTGGTTTGTTCCTTTGACTGGGCCATATTTTCAATTTTTTGATCGTGATCCGTTATCTTCTGCTGGCGTCTGAGCATTTAGACAGATTTCCCTGGGTGTTTGTTCCAAAAGTTTGGAAGATTTTTCTGTGAAATCTCTGGGTTCTGTTTTTCTCATCCTTCCCAGTAGGTGGCGCTCGTGGCACACGTTTGTCTGCGGGTCCCACCAGTAAAAGGTGCTGTGGGTCCTTTAATTTTGGAAAACTCTCGCTGTCTGGGAGGTTTGCTAGCCGAAGTGGCTTGGAAGAGTGCCAGCCGGCCCGGGGTCCGAACGCGGGGAGGGTCGCTGGCCGCCACAGCCCGGGAAAGCGCCTGTCCGAATTTCCTAGTCAGCCTGGGGTGCCAAGCGTGGCGGGAGGGCACCAGCCGCAGCGGCCCGCCCGGGAGAGTGCACCATTCCCAGGGAGTCACGGGTTTGGAAGGGGCCCCCCCCGTCACCGTTCTCCGCAGCCTGGGGATTTCCGATCCAATTTTCTCAGTTGGTCCGGGCGGCTGCGCGTGGTGTGGGCGCCAGCCACTGCCGTTTGAGGGGACCGCCTGTCCAATTCTCCCAGCCGGCCCGTGAAGGGGGAAGGGAGTGACTCTGGCCGATTGCCGCCCCACCCGGTGAAGCCCGCGCCCCTCAGCGATCTCACCAGAACGGGTTCTCTCAGCCAGCCAGCCGTTCCAGGATGGGGTACGCTGTCTTTTTTATCTCTGTCGTGGCTTTGGGGGCTGTTCTGTATCGTTTCTACTCCCCTAGTAGCTGTTCTGGAGGGGAAACTAAGATCCGCGCATCTTACTAAGCTGCCATCTTCTCCAGAACTCTCCTAAGGAGACTTTTAGCCCTGGATGTCATGTCCCATGTAGAGAGGAGGGCAATGATTTCACTTGCAGAGTTGGGCTTAGAGAGATTGAGCTTCCACCTGAGCAACAAAAGAGGTCCTCCACAGTAACTCTTAGACATGCCTATAGGTAGTCAATGCTTCTACACTACCTACAAAAGCTTCACAAGAATAATCCTCATGATTGTGGGCATGGCCTATTGATTTGGGTGTCCCTAGAGTTTGACACAGTATCAGAGGATTCCCTGATGGTAAGGTTTAATAGTTTCATATTCTTTCTCTCATCCCTCAGGGGGCTCTGCCAATATGTTTTGATTATCTGCTTAATATACTCTAGGATGTATCCAGGCATTATAATAATCTATACAGGATTAAAGGACTTCTTTCTTATTTTGTGCTCCCTGTGTTTCAGTTGTTCAAATGAGCTATACAGATAGGTTGAATTAGATTATGGACTACAGAAAATTTCAGTTCCAGACCAAATAAACCTTTCTTCCATTGGTCTCAAAGAGTATGTGTGGTTCTAAAATATAGACACTGTCTTCTTTACCCCTATGTTCTGAATTACTTTAACCCCAACCTGTTTGGTTTCGTTCTTATTTCTAAATATCAGGTGATATATATATAACAGTCTCTTAAAATCTGGAATAATAATAATCACCATTCCAGACTTAATGTGTCTGCTCTAAAAATATCAGGGTATATATATATATAAAACAGTCTCTTAAAATCCAGAATAATAATCACCATTCCAGACAATGTGTCTGCTCTAAAAGCTTACAATCTAGGCCCCTGTCTCTCATAAGCATTTTCTAAGGTGACCATACCATTCTTGTTCTTTTATTTCTGGCTTATTTTGTCTCACCAAATGTCCCACAGGTGCATTCACATTGTTGCATGCCCCACAATTTTGTTTCTTTTTGTAGCAGCACACTCTTCATTCATAAGTATACACTTGAATGCTTGGCAATCTACTTCTCTGTCAGTGCATCCTTCAGCCAACTTACTTATGACTGGTTTGTTGAGATCTTCTATTTCTTCCTGAGTCAGTGTAGCTTGTTTGTGTGTCTCCAGGAATTTGTCTATTTCATCTAAATTGTCTAGTTTGTTGACATATAATTGTTCATAGTATCTTATGATTTCTTTTATTTCTTCAGGGTCTGTGATAATGCACCCCTTCTCATTTCTAATTTTGTTTATTTGCATCCTCTCTCTTTTTTTTGTCAGTCTTGCTAGTGGCCCATCAATTTTATTGATTTTCTCAAAGAACCAACTTTTGGTTTTATTGATTCTTTCTATTGTTCTTTTGTTCTCCCATTCATTTATCACTGCTTTAAGCTTTCTCAAGTTCCTCCAGGTATGCTGTTAAGTTTTTTTTGCATGGGCAGGCACCAGGAATCGAACCAAGGTCCCTGGCATGGCAGGCAAGAATTCTGCCTGCTAAGGCACCATGGCCCGCTGTTTCTTGTTTTTTAATATAGGCATTTAGGACAATAAATTTCCCTCTCAGCACAACCTTTGCTGCATCCCATATGCTCTGAGAAGCTGTATTCTCATTTTCATTTGTCTCCAGATAGCTAATGATCTCTCTAGAAATTTCTTCTTTGACCCACTAGTTGTTTAAAATCGTGTTATTTAATCTCCATATATTAGCAAATGTTCTTGTTCTTTGGTGGTTACTGAGATCCAGCTTCATCCCATTGTGATCAGAGAAAGTGCTTTGAATAATTTCACTGTTTTTAAATTTATAAAGACCTGCTTTGTGCCCCAGAATACGATCTATCCTGGAGAATGTTCCATGAGCACTAGAGAAGAATGTATATCCTTGTGCTTTGGAGTGTAATGACCTATATATGTCTGTTAGGTCTAATTCATTTATCAAGTAATTTAACCTTTCTATTTCCTTATTGACCTTCTGTCTGATTGTTCTATCTACAGAGGAGAGTGGTGTATTGAAGTCTCTTACTATTATTGTTGAAACATCTATCGCTCCCTTCAGTTTTGCCAATGTCTGTCTCATGTACTTTGGAGCTCCCTGATTGGGAGTATAAACATGATTGTTATATATTTTTGGTGAATTGACCCTTTAATTAGTATATAGTGTCTTTCTTTGTCTCTTATGATGTCTTTACATTTAAAGTTTATTTTGTCCAATATTAGTACACTTACTCCTGCTTTGTTTTGGTTACAACTTGTATGGAAAATCTTTTTCATCCTTTTACTTTCAATCTATTTGTGTCCTTGTGTCTAAAATGAGTCTTGTAAGCAGCATATAGCTGGATTATGTTTCTTAATCCATTCCACCAATCTGTATCTTTTAATTGGTAAATTTAGTCCATTAACATTCAAAGTTATTACTGAAAAGGCATTTATTGAATCCACCATCTGATCTTTTTTATTTTATTTGTCAGATCTATATATTTTTTCCCCTCTTTCTCTTTGTATTCTTTAAATTACCATTAGTGGTACTGTTCTATGGCCTCTTCCAGACCTCCCTCTCCTGCCTTTATTTTTCAGCCGGCAGAACTCCTTTTAGTATTTCTTGTAGGGCTGGTCTCTTGTTGACAATTTTTTTCAGGACTTCTTTCTCTGTGAAAACCTTAATCTCTCCCTCAGTTTTGAAGGAGAATTTGGCTGGGTATAGAATTCTTGGCTGGAAGTCTTTCTCTTTCAGGACCTTGAATATATCATACCACTGCCTTCTCGCCTCCAGGGTGCTAGTTGAGTAGTCCGAACTCAGTCTTATTTGATTTTCCTTGAATGTAGATTATTTTTCTCTTGCCACTTTCAGGATTTCCTGCTTCTCTTCACCATTTGACAGACTGATTAGTATGTGCTTGGAGAAGGCCTATTTGGATTTATTCTGTTTGGAGTTTGTTGGGCTTCTTTAACTTGTATATTTATATCCTTTATGACAGCTGGGAAGTTATCCCCCATTATATCCTCAGCTACTCATCCTAGCCCTTTACTTCCCTCTTCTCTTTCTGGGACACCAATGATTCTTATGTTTGTATGTTTTGTTTTCTTCTATCATTTCCCTGAGATCCAATTCAAATTTTTCCATCTTTTTTGCCATTTGCTGTTTTGAGTCTTCAAAGTCAATTATCCTGCCCTCTATATCACTTATTCTTTCTTCTGTTTCTTCAAATTTGGTGTTGTGTACCTCTTGTATGTTTTTCCTCTGGTCAACAGAGTCTTTAATCTCTGTGATATCTGCTATTTTTCTATGTATTCTTTTAAATTTCTCTTTATGTTCTTCTACTGTTTCCTTGATCTCCTTTATGTCATTTGCTATCCCACTTATTTTATTAAGTAGAGTTGTATGAACATCTTTGATTAGTTGTTCCAATGTTGGTGTCGCCTGTGGTGTTTTAATTTGGTCATTAGGCAGTTTGTATCTGTCTGCACTGTGATATGCTTAGTGATCTTCTGCTGTCTTCATGGCATGTAAATATCTTGATTTACTTGGGGAGCTGATTTATTTCAGTAGTTTAAGGCCTTGTGCTTGTGGGATGGTTGTACAGCAGGGAGCAGGATACAGGGTGGGGCATTCAATGCAGTTATTTGTTTCAGGGCAGGTAAGGGTACAGGTTGGGGATGTTATGCTGATGCTTGTGAACATGTGTGCCCAGCTGCCAAGGAGGAGGTAGTTGTGCAGGTGTACTGGTCTGAGGGGGAGCAAAACCCTGGTGTGCACTGGTCTAAGGCACAGAGCCCTTTGGGTGTATGTGTAGAGCTGTGGAATCAGATCAGCATTATGCCACTGTGGATTGGGGGCAGATGTGACCTACCTGTGTAGATCAGCACTTTATCAAGAGCTGGGAAGTGTGGCTGAGAGATGTGTGCATGTGCAGTTCTAGGACTGCTATAAAGTGCAGTTCCCAGAGCTGAATGGCGTGATTGGGTGCCCATGCACATACATGGGCCTAGGAGTGCCATAAAGTGATGCACAGAGCTAAGGAGTGGTGGGGTGAGGCTGTGTGACACTATGGACAGGGGAGCAGGGGTAGCCTGGGTATGGAGGTTAGTGCCCACAGCTTTTATGTGGTGGCCACAGCCTGCAGGGAACAGGGAGGGGGTGGTAGTGCTTAGAAGGGGTACAGGAGAGATAGGTTAGGCTGCATTTGGGGTGGGGGTGTGGGGCAGGTACGTGCACTGGGTGCTGGTGGGGTGGGGGTGCCTGGAGCATGGGGAATGGGAGTGGGTGATGGGGTTTAGGTGCATGGTGTGTGGGGTGGGTCACCAGTCATGGGGCTGCATTGGTGAGGGCAGCATGCCCAATGAATGTGACCTGCTTACTTCCTAGTCCCCAGCTCCCATCCGTGCACTCCCATGAGCTGTGTGCCTTTGCACCAGGTTCCAGCTTTCTGCCTCTAAGTTCCTCAGTCTCTGCAACTAGGGCTATTCTATGTGGTGCAGAGGGCTCTGTCAGATCAGCCACACTCCCAAATCACTGCCTTAGTCACCCTCCTCTCCCTTCTCTAACTTTTCCATGGAACAGGGCAAATCTTGAGTTACTCTATTCAGCCATCTTCCTGGAAGACACCGCCCCCCCCCCATTTCTGAAGGACAGTTTTGCTGGATATAAAATTCTTGGTTGGTAGTTTTTCTCTTTCAGAATCTGAAATATATCATACAGTGCTTTCTTGCCTCTATGGTTTCTGCTGAGAAATCCACATATAGTCTTATCAATCTTCCCTTGTATGTGATGGATTTTCTTTTGCTGCCTTCAAAATTCTCTCTTTGTCTTTGACATCTGACAATCTGATTACTAAGTATCTTGGAGTATGTCTATTTGAATCTATTCTCTTTTGGTTATGCTGCACTTCTTTGATCTATAATTTTAAGTCTTTCATAAGAGATGTGAAATTTTTCAATGATTATTTCCTCCATTAGTCTTCGAATATACCAAATTAGTTGCTTCAATTCCTGTATCTCATCTGAAAACCAGCAGTTTGCCAGACTTTTCTATGAAGCCTCTAGACTCTGCACTTTTCTCTCCTGCCCAGCTTGTGTTATTTGTCTTCCTGCAGTTTCCCACAAGCTTAAAGTGATATAGTAAGTTTAATTTCAACAGTCTTGTACTGCCAGGGCCATGGTTGGGACAGAGGGTGCAGTAGTAGGTGGGCTTTGATTGCGTCTGTTTTCTAGGCCCTAGGGCCTGAGTTCCTTAAGGAGGGATTCCACTTGATCTTGGCCCCACCCCTTTTTCTTGGGGAAGATAAGCTCTTTAGGGAATTAACCCCTTTCATGTGATCATATGACTAGTTACTTTGTCTTACAGACATGCCTTAATTCTGTCCTTGCTTAGGGCAGTGCTGGAGTCTCAGAGTACTTGCAGTTCTATCTCTAATAAGCTGTTCAAGAAGCAAAAGAGAAAAAGAAAGCCTTTTCGGAGCAGGACCCCCATTCCTCTGGTTAGCCAATCAAGAGTTTGAGTTGGTACTTGGCTCTATGTATTTCTAGGCTCTGTGTGTCCCCATTTCTTGGGGTCCAGCCCCTTTCCAGTATTCTGTTGTCCCACTCAAAAAATCTGCTTTTTAAAAAAATTTTTTGTATTTCTGTTAGTCCACCCCCTTCTGCTGGGACAAAGACTCCTAGTTCTTTTAGTGCTTTCTCCAGGTTTATCTGTGCTGAGGGCCTGTTTCAGTAGTCAGAATTTGTTAATTCTGCAATTGGGGCTTGCTAGTAAAGTCTCTTTTTCCTTTCCCCTCAGGGAAACAGTCTGCTGTGCCTGTGTGGGAGGGGCACCAACCTCTGTGGTTTGTGAACTTAAACATCTATGTGGGATCTCAGATGTTCCACCTGTTCCAGACTGGTGAATGCTGTGCATCCAGTCACTGATGTTCCCCCAGCAGTTGTTCTGTACTGCTAAACTCCACATCTCACTATGCCACCATCTTGCTTCAACCACAAAAACTTTTAAAACTTTTTAGATGGATAAATGCCAAATGAGAAAGCAGCAGAAGAAGTAGGATGACTCAGGGGAGTAGTTTTTCTTTTTTTTTTTTTTCAGAAGAGTTTATTTATTTGATAGGAAAGAAAGGAAGGTAAATTGTGCCAATATTTGCTGGTCTACAGTTGTTCTAGTTTGCTAGCTGCCATAATGCAATATACTAGAAATGAAATGGCTTTTAAAAGGGGGAATTTAATAAGTTGCTAGTTTACAGTTCTAAAGTCGAGAAAAAGTCCCAATTAGAATAAGTCAATAGAAATGTCCAATCAAAGGCATCCAAGAGAAGATACCTTGGTTCATGACTGTCGATGAAATTTAGGGTTTCTCTCTCAAGTGAGAAGGCATATGGTGAACACAGTCACAGTTTCTCTCTCAGCTGGAAGGGCACATGGTGAGCATGGCATCATCTGCTAGCTTTCTCTCCTGGCTTCCTGTTTCATGAAGCTCCCCAGGAGATGTTTTCCTTCTTCATCTCCAAAGCGTTGGCTGATGCACTCTCTGTTTCTTGTGGCTATGTCATTCTTCTCTGCTTTCTCTGAATCTCTCATTACCCAAAATGTTTCCTCTTTTATAGGACTACAGAAACTAATCAAGACCCACCCAAATGGGTGGAGACATATCATCGCCTAATCCAGTTTAACAACCACTCTTGATTAAATCACAACTCCAGGGAGATGACCTGATTACGATTTCAAACATACAGTATTGAATAGGGATTATTCTGCCTTTATGAAATGGGATTTAGATTAAAACATGGCTTTTCTAGGGGACATGCATCCTTTCAAACCAGCACAACAGTGGACCCAAGAGATGAGAAAATGAGATGCCAACATAGGTGGGGGCAGCAAAAAAAGGGAGTGCATCAATATCTGGAGACATCTAGGTAATAAACTACAAAGGCTCATAAGAGAATCAGAGTCATTTGTGAGAGCATGAATTGGCAAGGAGCTCCAAGGAAGATTTTCAAAGAATAAATTTTCATTTATTCTCAATTTATTTGAGAGTCTATGATGTGTCAAATAATGGATCTACAGTGGTATACAAAGCAGATATAGTTCCTTACCCTCATGGAGCTTACAGATTAGTTGGGGAGAGGGACATTAAACCAATAATTGCACATATACATATTTACATGGAAAGAAAAGTGGATCAAGGAAGGCTTCCCTGAGAAAGTTACATTTTTTGTGTGTGGTTAAATTTTTATTGCATTTATTGTGGTGACAATTTACTTACATTTAATTATTTTTCCTCCCAAATTCCTTCTTCTCTCCCTCTCTACTACCTCCATTCATTTCCCTCTATCACTTTTTCTTTCTCTTCCTTCCATCTTCTTTCATTCCTACATTCCTGCTCTCCTTCTTTCCTTCCTTTATCCTTCATTTATTTCATTCTTTTTTCTCTTGTTCAGCTTTCTTATTTCTGTATTTCTTATTTATATTCCTTCTTTCATTGTTTCCCATTAGAGTGCTACTGCGCCCTTGTTTTTGACATCCAGAACCCACGAATTTCTACAGGATATGAATTGATTTTGCTTTCAGAGCTCATTACTTAATTAGTGATACAATCGTTCCCAATGATCTCTTATTTTTAACTTTTTAATTGTATAAGCAAAGCAAAGAAATAAAAAAATCAATAGTTTTCACAGGACTCCTCAACAAGAAGTTACAGGACAAGTTCCAGAGTTTGTCATGGGTCACCACACAATCCTTTTTTTCCTTCTAGCTGCTCCAAAATATAGGAGGCTAGAAGGCTTAATTTTCTTTTTATCACTACAATTGATTTTCTCTCTTTTTTTGTGTGTGAAAAATAACAAATTCAAAAAAGCAATAATTTCAAAGCACAGCACAATTAGTTGTAGAACATATTTCAGAGTTTGACAGGGGTTATGATTCTACAACTTTAGGTTTTTACTTCTAGCTTCTCTAAGATACTGGAGCCTAAAAGAGATGTCAATTAAATGATTCAGCAATCATATTCATTTGTTAAATCATATCTTCTCTGTATAACTCTATCATCACCTTTGTTCTTTCTGTCCCTTGCTTTAGGGGTGTTTTGGCTATGGTCATTCTAACTTCTTCATGTTGGAAAGGGCTGTTAATAATATGGGGTAGGGAGATGGAACTATCTGATGTTCTGGAGAGGCTGGGCCCTCTAGGTTTCAGGACTTATCTGGTCCAGGGACCCATCTGGAGGTTGTAGGTTTTTGGAAAGTTACACTAGGACATGGAACCCTTGTGGAATCTTGTATATTGCCCTAGGTGTTCTTTAGGATTGGGGGAATGCTCCTGGTTGGGGTTTGGCAGGTTATGATAGGTAGCAAGTTCTAACTGAAGCTTGCAGAAGAGCAACCTCCAGCATAGCCTCTCGACTCTATTTGAACTCTCTCTGCCACTGATACTTTATTATTTACACTTCTTTTCCTCCTTTGTTCAAGATGGAATTGTTGATCCATGGTGCCAGGGCCAGATTCATCCCTGGAATTATCTCGCTACGCTGCCAGGGAGACTTTCACCCCTGGATGTAATGTCCCATGTAGGGGGGAGGACAATGATTTCACTTGCAGAGTTGGGCATAGAGAGAGTGAGGCCACATCTAAATAACAAAAGAGGTCCTCCAGAAGTAATTCTCAGGCACACCTATAGATAGTTTAAGCTTCTCTGCTACCTACATAAGCTTCCCAAGAGTTAACCTCAGGATTAAGGGCATGGCCTATTGAAGGGGAGTAGTTTTGTATCTTAGTCTATATACTTATAACTTTTAATTTCTTCCAGTGGGTTTGTACTTAGTTTGTAATTACAAAAAGAAATAAACTAAAACCAAAACCAAAAACTTTCACCATCTCTTTTACATTATAATTCCCTCTCTCCTTTCCTTCTCTGACAAACTTCCTAGGGATAGTAATTTGTTTTTAAAGACATAACTATTTAAAATAGTTTTTAAAGAACAAATCTAACAACTTTTTCTCTTTTCAACAGTGTTATTTCTTATTAGACAACTCTGCAATTATTGACTCTGTTATTAAAACTTTTTTTCCCTTTGCCTTCATAATATATTATTCTGATTGTTTTTCTATTTTTAGGAGGTCACTACTCAGATTATTTTACTGGGAACTTGTTTACTTCCTTTTGTCTAAACATAGACATTTCTAAACATTCTTTTTATGTCCTTCTCTTCTTTCTCAGCATTCTTAGTGATCCATGCCACACTTCTGTATGAACTCTATACAGATTCCTCTAGTTGAGTGTTCTCCAAAACTGCTGACCTGATAGGTAAAGCTGTGAAGGGATGTCTTGTCATGACCCCCAGATCAAGTCATGCTAAAGCAGTGTATTACCTTTATCTTGAAACTAGTTTCTCCTTTTGTTTCTATTCTTATTTAATGATATCACTATCTTCCTAGTTTCTCATGTGAAAAACTTCAGTTGTCTCAATTTATTTTGCTTTCCTTTGTATTATCAATTGTCAAATCAATCATCCATTTTAATCAGATATTTACTGAAGACATACTCTATAGGCCTGCTACTCTGCTAAGGGCCTGATATGGGTGAAAACAGAAACACTTAATGGGTATGTGGTATTTACCAGTTCCTATTCTCAAGGTGATTTTAGTAGTGAAGACAAATACAGAAACATCATTTTAAATACCATAAGGTAAAGGTTATAATTCAGGAATATGCTGGCAGTTATGGAAGTATAAAGGTGGGCACCTAACTCTGTAAAACTAAAGGGAGTTTCATGAAGCATTTGAAGTAAATCTTTGAGGGTTAGTAGGGAATAAGTAAGAGTGGAAGGTGTTGTAGGCAAAGAAAAAAAGCATT
The DNA here is from genome assembly GCF_023851605.1 of Tamandua tetradactyla. Classification (NCBI taxonomy): domain Eukaryota; kingdom Metazoa; phylum Chordata; class Mammalia; order Pilosa; family Myrmecophagidae; genus Tamandua; species Tamandua tetradactyla. The sequence continues at coordinate 46,039,014 of NC_135344.1, forward strand.
AGCAAATTTTCCAACAAATAAAACTATATAATCATATAGTTTGAGTTGGATTAAATAGTTTGTTATTTTTATAGCTCAAGTCTGCAGTATGCAGTGAGGAGGAGTGGAGGGTAAAGCAGCAGAGATAGGGAGGTGTTCTAGTTTGCTAGCTGCTGGAATGCAATATACCAGAAATGGAATGGCTTTTAAAAATGGGAATTTATTAAGATGCAAATTTACAGTTCTAAGTTCATAAAAATGTCCCAATTAAAACAAGCCTATAAAAATGTCCAAATAAATGTCCAAATTAAGGCACCAACAAGAGGTTAACTTAACTCCAGAAAGGTCAGTGAAGTTCATGGTTTCTCTCTCAACTGGAAAGGCACAAGGCAAATATGGCAATGTCTGCTAGCTTTCTCTCCAGGCCTATTGTTTCAGGAAGCTCCCCTAGGGGCATTTTCCTTCTTCATTTCCAGAGATCTTTGGTTACTTGGGCTCTCATGGTTCTTGTGGCTCTCTCGCTGCTCTGTCATGGCTCAGAAACTTTCTTCAAAATGCTTCCTCTTTTAAAGGATTCCAGTAAACTAATCAGGACCCATCTGGAATGGGTAGAGTCATATCTCCCTCTAATAAAAGATCAGTACCTACAACTGCATGTGTCACATCTCCATGGAGATAATCTAATCAAAAGATTCCAACCTACATGACTGAATAGAGATTAAAAGAAATGCCTGCCTCTATAAAACTGGGTCTGAAATATGGAAGCAGGGTTAGGAATAGAAAGGAGGTGATAGCTTTTAAAAAATATTTGGGGCTGATTAGTGTTTGAATGTGAAAAATGAAGGAAAAAAGAACTCAAGGATGATTCACAGAATTTTGGTCAAGTGTGCTGGTTTGAAAGGATTATGTACCCTAGAAAAGCCATGTTTTAATCCTGATTCATCTTGTGAAGGCAGCCATTTCTTTTAATCACATCCAGTACTGTAGGTTGGAAATTTTCTTAGGTTATATCCATAAAGATATGACACACCTAGTTGTGGGTACTAACCTTTGATTAGAGGGAGATGTGACTCCACCCATTCCAGGTTTTGATGAGTTTACTGGAATCCTTTAAAAGAGGAAACATTTTGGAAAAAGCTTCAGAGCCAAGACAGGTACAGAGGCCATGAAGTCAGAGACCTTTGGAGATGAAGAAGGAAAACGCCCCTGGGGGAGCTGCATGACACAAGAAGCCTGGTGAGAAAGCTAGCAGATGTCGCTATGTTTTCCATGTGCCTTTCCACTTGAAAGAGAAACCCTGAATATCACTGGCCTTCTTGAACCAAGGTATCTTTCACTGGATGCCTTAGATTGGCCATTTCTATAGCCTTGCTTTAATTTAGATATTTTCACAGTCTTCAAACTGTAAACTAGCAACTTAATAAATTCCCCTTTTTAAAAGTCTTTCTGTTTCTGGTATGTTGCATTATGGCAGCTTACAAACTAGAACAGTAAACAATTCAGAGAAGTTTAGGGATTAGTGGAAGAAAATCAACATAATTTGAAGTGCCTATGGAACATTTTGGAAAATATTTTAAGAAAGCAATTGGATGAATAGCTGTGAAGCTTTCTGTTGGTTGGGTGGCTGACCTAGAGATGATGGAGTTGAAAGAGACAGAGTTGAGGAAGTATATGCTTCAGTTTCAATTTTCTTGGTAAAAGGGGAGGTGATTCCATGCCTGTAAGTATCAGAAATGGGTACTGAGGAAAGAGGTAAATATTTGGAGTATGCAGTGATGGAATTCAAGACAGAAATGACCAAGAACATGAAAAAGGCTGTTCTGAAATGCTAAAAGCCTAGTAGAATTAGAGTTCAAGTGTATAGATATAAAAGCAGAGAAAGCAGCTAGAAAACTTGATCCAGGGTTAGGATTTTATTAGGAGGGGAAAGAGGGCTGAAGATTAAAGGAACTCATGGTGCCAATAAGGGAGTGGTCAATCATTGGGTCCAAGGATATACATGGGAAAAGAAGTAAAGCAAATAGGGAGTTAAAAGACTGGCAGAAAAATGAGGGGAAATAGGACGGTGTAATGGTGTCTCAGTGGCAGAATTCTTGCCTGCCACACCAGAGATCTGGGTTTGATTCCCGGAGCCTGCCCATGTAATAAAAAAGAAAAGAATAAGGGAAAATAAAGGATTTATATGCTTCTTTAATGCAAAGCAAAAACAAGCAAAAAAAAAAATACAGGACAAAAGTAAAAAATAAACTTGGTCCTGTGTATGTGAGAAATTTGAGAACATGAGCAGCTGAAGAGGAAGAGTTTGGATTCCAAAGATGGGAGTCAATGATTTCTGGGATAGAACCACGGTGTGTGACAGCAAATTCCAGAGTATGGCTATGGATGATGTGGCTGAAGTAAACTGAATAGAACTGAGGAAGACAAAAATCTTATAGCTATGGCAATGGATAAATCAACAACATGAATTTTGGAATCACACAGACTGATGATAGAAGTTGAGGAGCAAAAATGACTTTGTGCAAGATGTCAAAATCCTAGTAAGATGATGGAAAACAAAGAAAAGGAAGAATGGACTGCAGCAAAGCTGATTATATTTAGATTTTAATAAAGAATGATATTTGTAAGAGAGTAGAATGGTTAAAGTTTGAGACGTTTGAATGATGAGAAAGAAAAATGCTGGCACTACTTGGGTCTGTTGCTGATCAGACTGAGAAAAAGAATGGCCTCTATAAGAAGCAGTAATCTCAGAAAAGACACTGACTTAAGGTGGTGATTCATATTAAAATAATTTAAAACAGTGATAGACATAATAGACTGAGTCCCACTCCCTTGCAGAAACTGAATTAATTGGTCTGGATGGGCCACAGACATTGTTTTCCTCCCTCCCTTCCTTTTTTTGGGGGGGAGGGGGTGCATGGTCTGGGAAACGAACCTGGGTTTCCCATATGGAACGCAAGCCCTTCCCTTTATAAAAGTTTCACAGGTGATTCTAATGTCCACACAGAATTGAAAACAAAACAAACAACAAATAGAGAGAAGCTTATAAAACTAAATACGAATCTCAGCACTAACAGCTAAACAAAGGAAATAAAATGTTTTAATTAAAAAAATCATGAGTGGATGATAAGGTGTGTAGAAACTGAAGATTTAAAAACTATTTAACTAGAATGCTCACCTTACTGTGGGAGACCCGGGTTCAGTTCCTGGACCATGAACTCCCCCCCCCCAAAAAAAAACCCCAAAACTATTTAAAAACTGGAATCACTGGCTTTTCACAGATGGATCATGACAAAGAGTGAGAGTAAATACTTATTTTTATTTTCAATTTTTTTGAGTAGATACTTTTTGTGTAAAGGCTGAGTATGAAATGAGTTCTATCTACACAAAACGGACTCTCCAAGGCAGATTTAAAAAATCCTGGAGGAAAGATGGGGGTCTCAGTGGTGTGAGGAAAATTAGGGAATAAAAGGTAGACTTTTATGGTAAATCTTTATTTCTATTTATTTAAGAATCTTTAAATTTGCTTCAGCTGTATTTTGTAGCTATCAGTGTAGATTATTTATATTTCTTGTGTTAAATTTATTCCTAGATATTTGATTCTACTCTAGATACTTTCTTTTATTATACTCTAATTGCTGTAGCTACTATTTAGAAATAAAATTGAGGCAAGGGGCCAAGATGGTGGCTTAGCAATGTGCACGTTTTGGTTCATCCTCCAGAACAACTACTAAATAACCAGAAACAGTACAGAACAGCTCTGGGAGCCATGTCAGTGACCCAACACACAACGTACACCAGTCTGGGCCAGCTGAACTGGCTGCGAGCCTCCCCAGAACTGTGAGTTCCCCAAGCCGCAGCGGCCGGTGCCCGGTGCCCCTCTCCAACAGGCAGCTTCCCAGAGGGAAAGGAAAGAGACTCTAAACCTGGTCAAGGCAGAGGTCGCTCATTGGGCTAACAGAAAAAGAGGAAAGGGGACTTTCCTCAGAAAAGAACAGGTTTTTGTGGCTGTCTTTCTACGGAGGCTTGGCTGCCTCTGGATTCAGCTGCGGGACTTCTCGGGCTGCAACTGCCCCAGACATAGGCAGAAACGGACTATTTTCAGGGCTGTCTCCCACCTGTGCCTTCCCCAGGGGAGGGGTGAAGCCCAACTCAGGTGGAATCCCTCCCTCAAGGAATTCAGACCCCAGGGCTAAGCAATATGAAGCCATTAAAATCAGCCTACAACCTCTCCTCTGTCTCCACCATGCCCCCAGCAGGGAGAGTCTTCCAAACTTAAAGATGCCGCAACATCTTTTGCTGGTGGGACCCTCAGGCAGACAAGTGCCACATACTGGGCAGGATAAGAAAAACAGAGCCCAGAGACTTCACAGGAAAGTCTTCTAAACTGCTGGGTCTTACTCTCAGGGAAAACTGATGCAGGTGACTCCTTCCCCCGATAGGAGGCCAGTTTAGTCTGGTAAAACCCAGCTGGAGTCAATACCTAAGTAGACCCTCCTAAGGGTGGGGAGGGAAAACGCACCATACAAGCAGGGCAAGAAACAAGAAAACAAGAACTGAAATATTCTCCTCTGTTAAACAAAACCTAAGCTAGAGGTGCAGAAAAACCTGAACTGAAGGTCAGAGAACAGATAGACAACAAATTCATCTAGCAAGAAAACCCTAGGTAAGAGAAGTGAAAGCAATCTCCAGAATAAACTAATAAAGGTAATTAAATGTCTAGACGCCAGCAAAAAATAACAAATCACACCAGGAAAATTGAAGACATGGCCCAGTCAAAGGAAAAAACCAATAGTTCAAATGAGATACAACAGCTGAAACAATTAATTCAGAATATACAAGCAGACATGGAAAACCTCATCAAAAACCAAACCAATGAGTTGAGGGAGGATATGAAGAAGGCAAGGAAAGAACAAAAAGAAGAAATGGAAAGTCTGAAAAAACAAATCACAGAACTTATGGGAATGAAAGACACAGGAGAAGAGATGAAAAAACAATGGAAACCTACAATGGTAGATTTCTAGAGAAAGAGGTTAGGATTAGTGAACTGGAAGACGGAACATCTGAAATCCGACAAGAAACAGAAACTATAGGGAAAAAAATGGAAAAATATGAGCAGGGACTCAGGTAACTGAATGATAATATGAAGTGCACAAATATACATGTTGTGGGTGTCCCTGAAGGAGAAGAGAAGGGAAAAAGAGGAGAAAAACTAACGGAAGAAATTATCACTGAAAATTTCCCAACTCTTATGAAAGACCTAAAATTACAGATCCAAGAAGTGCAGCATACCCCAAAGAGTATACATCCAAATAGATGTTCTCCAAGACACTTACTAGTCAGAATGTCAGAGGTCAAAGAGAAAGAGAGGATCTTGAAAGCAGCAAGAGAAAAGCAATCCATCACATACAAGGGAAGCCCAAAAAGACAATGTGTACATTTCTCAGCAGAAACCATGGAGGCAAGAAGACAGTGGGATGATATATTTAAATTACTAAAAGAGAAAAACTGCCAACCAAGAATTCTACACCCAGAAATATTGTCCTTCAAGAATGAGGGAGAAATTAAAACATTTTCAGACAAAAAATCACTGAGGGAATTTGTGACCAAGAGACAAGCTCTGCAAGAAATACTAAAGGGAGCACTAGAGTCAGATACGAAAAGACAGAAGAGAGAGGTGTGGAGAAGAGTGTAGAAAGAAGGAAAATTAGATATGACATATAAAATACAAAAGGCAAAATGGTAGAAGAAAGTACTTCCCATACACTAATAACACTAAATGTTAATGGATTGAACGCCCCAATCAAAAGACATAGACTGGCAGAATGGATTAAAAAACAGGATCCTTCTATATGCTGTCTACAGGAAACACATCTTAGACCCAAAGATAAACATAGGTTGAAAGTGAAAGGTTGGGAAAAGATATTTCATGAAAATAACAACCAGAAAAGAGCAGGAGTAGCTATACTAATATCCAACTAATTAAACTTCAAATGTAAAACAGTTAAAAGAGACAAAGAAGGATACTATGTACTAATAAAAGGAACAATTCAACATGAAGATATAACAATCATAAATATTTATGCACCAAACCAGAATGCCCCAAAATACATGAGGCAAACACTGCAAACACTGAAAAGGGAAATAGACACATCTGTCATAATAGTTGGAGATTTCAATTCCCCACTCTCATCAATGGACAGAACTACTAGACAGAGGATCAACAAAGAAACAGAGAATTTGAATATTACAATAAATGAGCTAGACTTAACATACAGTTATAGGACATTACACCCCACAACAGCAGTATACACCTTTTTCTCAAGTGCTCATGGATCATTCTCAAAGATAGACCATATGCTGGGTCACAAAGCAAGTCTCAACAAATTTAAAAAGATTGAAATAATACACAACACTTTCTTAGATCATAAAGGAATGAAGTTGGAAATCAATAATAGGCAGAGTGCCAGAAAATTCACAAACATGTGGGGGCTCAACAACACAGTCTTAAACAACCAGTGGGTCAAGGAAGAAATTAGAAGAGAAATCAGTAAATATCTCAAGGCAAATGAAAATGAAAACACAACATATCAAAACTCATGGGATGCAGCAAAGGCAGTGCTAAGAGGGAAATTTATTGCCCTAAATGCCTATATCAAAAAAGAAGAAAGGGCAAAAATTCAGGAATTAACTGTCCACTTGGAAGAACTGGAGAAAGAACAGCAAACTAACCCCAAAGCAAGCAAAAGGAAAGAAATAACAAAGATTAGAGCAGAAATAAATGAAATTGAGAACATGAAAACAATTGAGAAAATCCACAAAACCAGAAGCTGGTTCTATCAGAAAATCAATAAGACTGATGGACCCTTAGCAAGACCGACAAAAAGAAGAAGAGAGAGGACGCAAATAAATAAGATCAGAAATGGAAGAGGAGACATAACCACTGACCTCACAGAAATAAAGGAGGTAATAACAGGATACTATGAACAACTTTATGCTAATAAATACAGCAATGTAGATGAAATGGACAACTTCGTAGAAAGGCATGAACAACCAACTTTGACTCAAGAAGAAATAGATGACCTCGACAAACCAATCACAAGTAAAGAAATTGGATCAGTCATTAAAAAGCTTCCCAAAAAGAAAAGTCCAGGACCAGATGGCTTCACATGTGAATTCTACCAAACATTCCAGAAAGAATTAGTACCAATCGTGCTCAAACTCATCAAAAAAATTAAAGTGGAGGGAAAGCTACCTAATGCATTCTATGAAGCCAACATCACCCTCATACCAAAACCAGGCAAAGATATTACAAAAAAAGAAAACTACAGACCAATCTCTCTAATGAATATAGATGCAAAAATCCGCAACAAAATTCTAGCAAATCAAATCCAGCAACACATTAAAAGAATTATCCATTGTGACCAAGTACGATTCATCCCAGGTATGCAAGGATGGTTCAACATAAGAAAATCAATTAATGTAATACACCATATCAACAAGTCAAAGCAGGAGAATCACATGATCATCTCAATTGATGCAGAGAAGGCATTTGACAAAATTCAACATCCTTTCCCATTGAAAACACTTCAAAGGATAGAAATACAAGGGGATTTCCTTAAAATGATAAAGGGAATATATGAAAAACCCACAGCTAATATCGTCCTCAATGGGGAAAAATTGAAAACTTTCCCCCTAAGATCAGGAACAAGACAAGGATGTCCACTATCACCACTGTTATTCAACATTGTGTTGGAAGTTCTAGCTAGAGCAATTAGACAAGAAAAAGAAATACAAGGCATCAAAATTGGAAAGGAAGAAGTAAAACTCTCACTGTTTGCAGATGATATAATACTATATGTCGAAAACCCTGAAAAATCCACAGCAGAACTACTAGAGCTAATAAATGAGTACAGCAAAGTGGCAGGTTATAAGATCAACATTCAAAAATCTGTAGTGTTTCTATACACTAGCAATGAACAAGCTGAGGGGGAAATCAAGAAACGAATTCCATTTACAATTGCAACTAAAAGAATAAAATACTTAGGAATAAATTTAACTAAGGAGACAAAAGACCTATACAAAGAAAACTACAAGAAACTGTTAAAAGAAATCACAGAAGACCTAAATAGATGGAAGGGCATACTGTGTTCATGGATTGGAAGATTAAATATAGTTAAGATGTTAATTCTACCTAAATTGATTTATAGATTCAATGCAATACCAATCAAAATCCCAACAACTTATTTTTCAGAAATAGAAAAACCAATAAGCAAATTTATCTGGAAGGGCAGGATGCCCTGAATTGCTAAAAGTATCTTGAGGAAAAAAAACAAAGCTGGAGGTCTCACATTGCCTGACTTTAAGGCATATTATGAAGCCACAGTGGTCAAAACAGCATGGTACTGGCATAAAGATAGATATATTGACCAATGGAATCAAATAGAGTGCTCAGATATAGACCCACTCATCTATGGACATTTGATCTTTAATAAGGCAGTCAAGCCAACTCACCTGGGACAGAACAGTCTCTTCAATAAATGGTGCCTAGCGAACTGGATATACATATGCAAAAGAATGAAAGAGGACCCGTATCTCACACCCTATATAAAAGTTAACTCAAAATGGATCAAAGATCTAAATATCAGGTCTAAGACCATAAAACAGTTAGAGGGAAATATCTTATAAATCTTATAACTGGAAGCGGTTCTATAGACCTTACACCTAAAGCAAGAGAACTGAAGAAAGAAAGAAAGAAATGGGAACTCCTCAAAATTAAACACTTTTCTGCATCAAAGAACTTCATTGAGAAAGTAAAAAGACAGCCTACACAATAGGAGACAATACTTGGAAACGACATATCAGATAAAGGTCTAGTATCCAGAATTTATAGAGATTGTTCAACTCAACAACAAAAAGAGCCAATGCAATTACAAAATGGGAAAAAAGACTTGAACAGACACTTCTCAGAAGAGGAAATACAAATGGCCAAAAGGCACATGAAGAGATGCTCAACGTCACTGGCCATTAGAGAAATGCAAATCACAATCACAATGAGATATCATCTCACACCCACCAGAATGGCCATTATCAACAAATCAGAAAATGGCAAGTTCTGGAGAGGATGTGGAGAAAGAGGCACACTTATTCACTATTGGTGGGAATGTCAAATGGTGCAACCACAGTGGAAGGCAGTTTGGCGGTTCCTCAAAAAGCTGAATATAAATTGCCGTATGACCCAGCAATACCATTGCTAGGTATCTACTCAGAGGACTTAAGGGCAAAGACACAAATGGACATTTGCACACCAATGTTTATAGCAGCATTATTTACAATTGCAAGGAGATGGAAACAGCCAAAATGTCCATCAACAGAAGAGTAGCTAAACAAACTGTGGTATACACATGCAATGGAATATTATGCAGCTTTAAGACAGAATAAACTTATGAAGTACGTAACAACATGGATGGACCTTGAGAACATTATGCTGAGTGAGACTAGCCAAAAACTAAAGGACAAATACTTTATGGTCTCATTGATATGAACTGACATTAGTGAATAAACTTAGAATATTTCATTGGTAACAGAGACCATCAGGAGATAGAAATAGGGTAAGATATTGGGTAATTGGAGCTGAAGGGATACAGACTGTGCAACAGGACTGGATACAAAAATTCAGAAATGGACAGCACAATACTACCTAAGTGTAATACAATTATGTTAAAACACTGAATGCAGCTGCATGTGAGAATGATAGAGGGAGGAGGGCTGGGGACATAAATGAAATCAGAAAGAAAGATAGATGTTAAAGATTGAGATGGTATAAGCTAGGAATGCCTAGAATGTATAATAATAGTGAAATGTACAAGGTACAATTTTAAAAATGTTTTTGTATGAGAAAGAACAAAGGAATGTCATTATTGCAGGGTACTGAAAATAGATGGTAATTAATATTTTAAAATGACACCTTCTGTGTGAGACTAAAGCAAAAAATGTTTATTTGTTACAAAATTTATATTTTGACTAGTGCATTTCCTAATATAACTTATGTAGATAGTTTGATTGAATGCCATAAGTAATTGGAATCTCAGGTAGGGCATGAGATTTTGCTGGTTTGTCCAGAGTGATGCCTGATGAATCCCAGAGTGATTTGATCAGTGAGTGGAAAAGTATCTGCAAAGCCCCCTTCAGGGAGTGGTGAGAACGGGGAGAAATTCAACTTCCCCAGGTTGAGTTCTTGATATTCTCACAAGCAGTGTGGACAACCAAAGCTATAGGCTGAGCCCCCAGTTTTGGGGTTTGTTCATATGGAACTTAACCCCGCAAAGGATCTGTTAAGTCTACTTAAAAGTTAGGCCTAAGAGTCCTTGAAAAAGAGAAAACTCAACTTACCAATATCAGGGATCAGAGAGGGGATATCATCATAACACAGGCAATAAAAGGACATTAAAGAGATATGAACAATTTTATGCCAATATATTCAATAATATGGATGAAATTAAATATATATATATTTCTTGCAAAAATATAGTGGCAAATCTAACTCAGAAAAATTCAATAACTGTATAAAAGGATTTGAATTCATAACAAAATCTGATTAAGTTATTAAAAGAAAAGTACTTTATAAACTAATGACCATCATAAATATAGACACAAGAATTCTCAAAAGCATCAACAAATCATATTCAGCAAAATATAAAAAGGTACTACATTATGGACAATGAGTAGTTTTTCGAGATGCAAAGTTGAGTCAACCATTGGAAGATATTTTTAGTTAAGGTGTAACCCACTGAATCATGGTGGGTCTTAATCTGTATTACTGAAGGCCTTATCCAGAGAAGTCAGAGAAAGCCACCGAGAGGAGTTAGAAGCTAAAAATCAGCAGAAACCAGAAAAGCAGATACAAGGAGATAAAGATTGCCTTGTGACAGGAGGCAAAGTACACATTAAGGAACCCCAAGGACTGCAATGAGCCATTCATCGCAGAAAACACTACCAAATCTAGAAGAAAACATGGCCTATTAAGACCTTAATTAGGACTTCTAGCTGCTGAAACAATCGGCCAATAAGTTCCTGTTGTTTACGCCACCCAATGACCTGTCACAGCAGCCTGGCAAGCTAAGATAGAATTTTTTTTCCCCAAATAAAAAATGGTTAAAAGATCTGAAAAGACACTTCGCAAAAGATCTATGAATGCTGATAACCAATATTAAATGATGCTCAACATCATTAATCACCCGATAACTGCATATTAAAACCATAATGAGATAGTACTTCAAATGCATTAAAAGGGTTAAAGTGAGAAAGTGTGACAACACCAAACCTTGACAATAAATAATATGGAGCAAATGGAACTCTCATTCTTTGCTGATGGCAGTGTAAAATTATATAATTTTGGAAAACAGTTTGGCAGTTTCATGTATAGTTAAAAATACATTTACAATATGATGTTATTTCACCCTAGATATTTACTCAACAGAAAGAAAACATGTCTACTAAAAGACTTATACACAGATGTTTATAACAGTTCAATCCTTTTTTGCCAGAATCTAGGAATAATCCAAATACCCATCAACTGCTTGGGCAAAAGAATTTTGTGATCTATTTATACAATGAACTACTTAGAAATAAAAAAAGTATAATGAGCTACTGATATAATGAGCAATATGGATGTATCTCTAAAACATTACTGTGAGTGAAAGATGCTGGACATACACACACTATATAATAACATTTATATGAAGATACAGTGGGCAAAAACAATCTGAAGTAATAGAAATCAGATCATTGTTTTCTTGAGGCAGGGGCTTGGGAGAATTTAATGCCTAAGGACACAAAGAAATTCCTGGGGTGATGGATACTAGAATATACACAGGTATATTCATTTGTTATATCAAATCTGATATGTGAATTTTGTTTAATGTAAATTATTTCCATAAAGTTGAAGTAAAAAGCAAAATAAAAAAAATCATGAAGGAAACTGAGCCAGTTAGAACAGGGTAAGAGGGGAGAGAAAAAAAAATATGAAAGAACACTTGAGCAAGGATGGGTAATCAAGATCAGGAGGGCTTAGCCTGGACAGACAACCTGCCTGGGGCTACCCACTTACAAGAAACATCCAGTGGCAGCCAACCTATCAAAGGATCCCCCACCTGGGTGAGTCATTTACAGAGAAGGGTGGAGCCAATTGACCTACCCAAATGAACTATTTACTTCGAGGCACTGCACTGGATAGAAAGGAGAGTGGGAGAAAAAGCCCTGAACAAGGAAGGGGGAGGAAGAATAAGTAAAGCTAATTTATAAAAGCAAATGACCCACATTGTGGGGGCCTATCACCTTTCTCACCTTTGTCTTTGCAAGAGTGCCTGCATGGCCTCTCACATGTGTTCTCAATAAATTTTCTGCCTGTTTTGCCATGTTGTGTTGTGCCCTTGAATTCTTTCCCATGGCATGGCCAAGAAATCCAGCAACATGTTTTGGTGAGCTAGCCACGAGTAAATTCTCTTCTTCGACCATCCAGACTGGTAAAACCAGGGAGTCTGGCCTTGTGCTATCATTTCCTTCTCGCTTGGCTCATTATTATTCTATTCTGTGTCTTCCCGAAAGAGTGGAATCATTTTCACTGTTCTGTCTAGGAACCTAGGGACTCAAATTCAGCTTCTACAGGACATAAACTCAGTTCACGCCGAGCCTCAGGCTCTCCTTGGAGGTGGTGGGAGCCCACCTCCATGCTGTGTCAATCCAAGGAAGCTCAAGGTGGTGGGTGATATCATCCTTTGGGACCTGACTAGGGGCTTCTTCCTATGTCAAGCAAGAGTCCAATGGGATTCTTTTTCTGGAGTGATGTAAATGTTCTAAAAATCATCATGGTGATGACTACAAAACTATGTGATGAATTGTGAGCCATTGATTATGTACCATGTATGGACTGTATGTGTGCAAAGATTTCTCAATAAAAATAAATAAATAAAAGAATAATTAAAAAAAAGAAAAGGCAAAGTCCTTCTACTTTTAATGTTGTATATATCAATGAAGTTTGTGCTGGTTTGAATCTGTTATGGACCCCATAAAAGGTCATGTTTTTTTAATCTATTCTTTTGAGTGCAAACCAGTTATGAATAGGAACTTTTGATTAGGTTGTTGCCCTGGAGATGTGACCCACCCATTTTAAAGTGAGTCTTAATCCTTTTATTGGAGTCTTCTATGAAGAGAATAAAGACAGAAAACACAGAGAGACAGCTACAGAGAGAAGAAATGAAACCAAGTGAAGGACACAGGTAGAGAGAAATGCACCGGAGATGCTAAGAGAAGACCAACAGAACACAGAGAGCTCAGAGACGTGTCCTGGAGAAGCAAGCAAGGACACATGGAATCTAAAAGCAATGGAACCCGGGAGTGAAGGACCAGCAGACTTTACCATTTGACTTCCCATGTGACAAAGGAAACCTGGATGCCATTGGCCTTTCTTCAGTGAAGGTATCATCTTGTTGATACCTTAATTTGGACATTTCCATGACCTTAGAATTGTAACTTGTAACTTATTAAGTCCCCATTGTTAAAAGCCAAGACATTTCTAGTATATTGCATTTCGGCAGCTTTAGTAAACCAAAACAAAGCTTTTATAAATTGGTCTTCTTTCATTCAGTACCTGGTACCCCTTTACATAGCTAAAATTTTAAATAAAACCCACAAAATGCTTGAAAAGAAAAAAAGAGTCCAATGGGAGATGAGTTGCATGCTCCCCTGCCCTCTGGCTCTCTAAAACTTACCCACACTTTCTTCCACCCCTCTAAGGACCCAGATCCTTCCTTCTGCTGAATCTGTCCCTCTTTTTACCTCCTCCACAGAGAGTCTCTTCCTTGCCTCCAGAGAATCTCCTTTCTCCTCTGTATGGCATTCTATGCCTTTTGAGATTCCATCTTTTATAATACAAATTCTGGGCTAAGGATTCTTTTACCAAACAAGGTATTTATAACTTTCTAGGCAGTGGCCTCTGGTTTATGCCCAAGGAACTGGGTGCTTTCCAATGGGAGTGTCTACCCCTGAAAACCCGAAGTGAGATTTGCAGGGTAAATGAAAGCCCCGGCTACCCCGATTGGAGTAAGGTGAGCCTACTGAGAGCTGGTAAGCCCCATGTTTGTCACGAAATGAGCACACAAGTCCTCTTGCTCTCTGCTCATTTGCAGCATCACTCTGATGACTAGCTTCTCACTTTTTCTCTCTGGCAACTTCCATCATTTCAACTACTACTATGTCTCAAGACTCAGTGCATTCTGCTACTAGACCTCCTGAGGGTGTCACTCAGTGCAGGAGGGTATCATTGGTTAGGCAGAATTGGCTGTTCAGTTTATGTTCGCTTTGTTAAAAAAGATCTGCACTGTAAGGGATGGAAGAAGTCTCACTCCTGGCCCTGTTCTAAAATATATCCATACTTAGACCCCTCTGATTGCATGAAAAGTATACTAACCTATGTTCTTAAAAGGAAACATTTCCTTGCTGCATGTCCTTTCCCTCTAGCTCAATCATGGCAACACCTGGGGCTGGCAATCTAAAATTTCTTTGTTTATAGCAGATCTTTTTATTCTCTTAAGTAGTAATCTAGGCAGTATGCTAAGAGTACAGACACCCAGGAAGATGAGTGGGTCCTCTCCTACAGCAGCTTCAAGATGGTACCAGGCCATCTGTCTCCTGAGTCTCTGAGGATCCTGTGTACACCATGGCTAGGAGCCTAACCCCATGGGCTCAAGGGATCAGTACTTGGAACAGCAGACTGTGACCCATGATGCTGGGCACTGGTATGGAAATCTGCCTTTTTTTCATTTGCTTCCTTAAAAATGCATAGTGCTTCCAGTATTTTGGCTGACTACAAAATTGGGATGATCTTCCAACCACAGAGCTAAAAAAGAAAAAGCTTATTTTCTATTGCAATACTGCATGGCTTCAACATCACCTGGAGGATGGTCAATGTTGGCCCACAAATAGGACAGTCAGCTATAACCCTATGTGACAATTACATCTCTTTTGTAAGAAGGAGGGAAAGTGACAAAAAAAATTCCCTATGTACAGCTTTTATAGGCTTATATCAGGACAACCCATGAAGGGCTCTTTCAAATTATGTTAAGTCCAGGAGAACTGTTAGGAAATTTTTCCTCATGACTCTTCTTTGCAAGCAAAATATTTTAAATAGTCCTCTTTAAAATAGCTCCCCCCACCCAGAATCCTCATTTAATTTCTATAACCCACTGTGTCTGAATAAAAAGCTTCTCTTCTAAATTATGCTTTTTTTTTTTTTTTTTTAGCTCTCAGAAAACAGGAAACTTAGAGGACAAAAGTATTCCTTGGAGCATTGTCCTAGACTTCTCTCAGGTTCCCACCTAGGGAATGTAAGTCTAAACACCTCCCAGGGAGGAACTTCCCAGCAATGCCCTGCAACTCATCCCAGGGATGCCTGGCAACTTTACTTCCCGTGTTCCCAAATAATTGGGCCAGTGGAGAAGAAAACCCCCAATTCTGACATGCATTGGGACACCAGGTGGTCACACCTGTTGCTAGTAAAGTGCCTCTTTTTTTTTACCTTTTCCAAAGAAAATGGGAAATGCCAATAGTCAACACAAGCTAAAAGATGGAGACGCATAGCCTCTCACCTGTAAAAGGCAGGGAAAGTAGTAAAAGATTCCCTATTCCCAAATATTTATAGCTCTCAAGACAAAGACCATAAGAGGTGACAGTCAACATGACAGGTAAGACTCTGTAGCTTATATTATGTCCATGTCTCAATTTCCATTAAAAAAAAACACGTTTGTTAAAAAGCATAAAAAAAATACGCCACCAAAACAGTTTATTTTAATAAGCTAAGTGAAATCACTCAGGAGAAAGAAGAAAACCTGACTTTGTTCCAGGGGAGGCTGGTAGAAGCCTTAAAAAGTTACTAATGTAAGCCCAAATTCCTTGGAAGGTCAAGTTTTGCTGGGCACCCATTACATCAGCCAATCTGCCCCTGATATTTGGAGAAAGCTGCAAAAGCTCTTCATGGGCCTGCAAACTCCCATGAATAACTTATTAGAAACTATCTTTAACAATCAAAACATGGCCAAGCAGTAGAAGGGAAAGAGAAGTAAGCAAAAGACCAGAGAACAGGTTTAGCTTATTGAAGTTGCTGTTAAAAGCACCCCGTCTCCTCAAGGTCACTCAAATCCTGGCTCCAAGCTTCAAGTGCCTTGCTTAAACTGTGGTTCAGAGGATCCACTGGCAGAGAGAGTGCCAGAAACCTTGATGACCCTTGAACTTGGGACCCACCAGGGCCTTTCCCCAAGTGGCACTAGGCCTAGGGACTGTACTGACGCCTGGAGGTAGGGAGGGGAAGAAGGGAGGGGGAGGGAAGGGGGGAGGGGGGGAGGGGAGGGAGCGGGACAGCCCCCCAGAGCCCTACTTGCAGCAAGTGAAGAAGACTAAGGGTGCCTAAGGCTGTGTATGGCTGTACTGACTTCACATATGACCATCAACCTAGAAGAATCTCAGGTGACAGCCGACATGACAAGTAAGATTATTAATTTCTTAATTAACACTGGAGTCACTCTGTCCTAAATATCCACTTGGACTTGCCTAGGTATGGGAATTAACAGTAAAGCAAAAACTAAAATCTTCAATACCCCTCTCCTTTGTAAACTCAAAGATATTCTAGTGTTCCATTAATTTCTCATTAACACTAAATACCTCTTCCCCTTCTAGGAAGAGAGATCTTCTTCACTCCTTGGAGGCCAGTAAGACTAGTAAACCCAGTTCATGTTTACCCCTTGTTTGCCTGAGGCCCCTACTAGATCCAAAGCCTCTTGGCACCCCAAAGGAAATCCTTATGCAAATAAACCCATCCTTATGGAATAAAAACATCCTGGGGTGAACATGATCAATAGACTCTATCTGCATTTTCAGTAATAGATCTTAAAAGATACATTGCTTTTAAATGGCAGAAACTTAAGGATAAGATTCCCTTCCTGTTCACTTAGAGGTGCTGCCCCAAGGGTGTCAAAATAATCCCCGTATCTTTAAAAATGCCTTAGCAGCAGACCTTGCTGACATCCAACTGCCTTAGAGGACAGTCTTGCAAAGTGCTACTTTTGTAGGCTAACATATTTCTAATGTAAAAGTAAATTTTGTCTATTATAATCATTACTAATTACAAACACTGAATGGCTATAGAAAGTTGGAGAAAGTTTAAAAGTACTAATGTAATTTTATATAAAAATGTTTAGGAAATATTATAATAATTAAAAACTTTTTTCTATCCTTCTGTTTAGCTAAATTTATGTAAGTAAAATGTTAGTCATATATCTAGAAGTTGTTTAAAATTCCTAGAGACTTAACAATGTTCTCACTGTCCACGTTATATCCTAATACTAATCTGTATAACAACAAAATTACTTGTCAGTTACACTACTCTACTCTAAAGCTTCTCTAAAAGTACAGGTGGTCAGCTGTAAGTCAAAACTTCATCTTCAACAAAAAATCTTTAAAAGAACAACTAGGCAAGTATACAAGCTACGTTCTA
The DNA here is from genome assembly GCF_023851605.1 of Tamandua tetradactyla. NCBI lineage: Eukaryota > Metazoa > Chordata > Mammalia > Pilosa > Myrmecophagidae > Tamandua > Tamandua tetradactyla. The sequence goes on from NC_135344.1 coordinate 46,056,535, forward strand.
CCTTTTAATTAGCCTAACCCTAGTAAGTGTGTAAAGGTAAAACAGGACAAAACTGCTGTAATATGTCAAATCTTTTTATTTCTGGAAGTATCTTCGTTAACCAAAAACCAAAGAAAGCAAAGTATGCGACAGTCAGTCAAGCTAGAGTGAAGCCAAAGCCCTGCCCCCCAGGGACTTAAGCTCAGAAAGCAAAACTAATTGCCCTCACCTGAGCTCTAGAACCAGGGAAAGACAAAAGGCCATGCTTCATGTAGCAGTGTAGAAAATGTGAGACTTTCTCCCAATTAAACATCATAAGACATACTCAGTCTCTTAAATGCCATGCTCTTGCCAACAAAATTAGCTGTAATTCATTGCCCTAGCCATCAAAAAATAATACTAAAATATCTCGAGGAAGTATCAATGTGTTTGATTTTGTCAAAGCCACAGCCCAATCAATCGAGCCCCTTGTTAGCCTCATTCCTGTACCTCTTAATTTGGCACATGGACCCTCTTATTCCCTAATTGAGAAAAAATGAGCCGCCCAACTAAGATTCACTCTTAAACCTGAAAAATAGTCATTTTCTTCCCTCTTCCCCAGTCTCATTTGGCTAATGCCTCACCTAGGCCCACTCAATTCTATCCTCATCTTGTTATTAGTTGGCCCTGCATTTTTAAACTTCTCATCAAGCTTATTTCTTCCAGACTAGAAGGCTTTCACACCAAACCAATCCTGCTGGGACGATTTTCAGCCATTCCAACCACCCCTTTGGACTCCTACCCTCTCAACTTAGATAGCCAAAAAGTTCTATGCCTCATCAGGAGGGATATAACCCCTTATAAGCAGGAAGCAGCTATGAGGAAAGCAGACCCTCTTTCCTCAGCAGTCCTTAAGATTAAAGGGTAAGAAAAAAATACATGAAGGAGCCCTTGAGGAGTGATGGTTAATTAAGGTCAGGAGGGTCTGTCTTGGACAGACAAACCTGTCTGGGCCTATCCATTTATGGGAAACACCTGGTGGCAGCCGAACCCATCTGGAGCCAAAGAACTCCCCACCTGAGTGACTCATCTACAGAGAAGAGTGGAGCCAAATGATCCAGCTAATGCACTATCCACCACCAGGCACCACCCTGGAAAGAAAGGAGGGTAGGAGAAAAGGCCCAGAAAAGGAAAGGGGAGGGAGAGTGTGTTGGTTTGCAAGCTGCCAGAATGCAATATGCCAGAATTGGAAGGGCTTTTAAAAAGGGGATTTTGATAAGTTACAAGTATATAGTTCTAAGCCTATGAAAATGTCCAAATGAAGGCACCAACAAAAATTTACCTTCACTCAAGAAATGCCAGTGGGTCTGGAACAGCTCTGTCAACTGGGAAGTCACATCGCTGGCATCTGCTGGTCCCTTGCTCCTGGGCTTTGTTGCTTTCAGCCTCGGTCCTGTGGAGGTCCTCACTTTGCTTCTCTGGCACTAGTTTTCATCTCTTGGCTTCCCTTGGCTTTCTCTAGGTTCTGGCTTACTTAACATCTCATGGCAACATCTGCTGGGCTCCAAGCATCTCCAAACAGCCCTGTCTCTGTTTCCACATGTCCGCATCTATGTCAGCTCTGATGTGAAATTTCTGTTGGCTCTGAGGCTTCTGTCATTTCTCTAGGTTCTGATATTTCTGAGGTTTCTCCAAAATATTTCCTCTTTTAAAGGATTTCAGTAAACTAATCAAGACTCACCTGGAATGGATGGAGTCACATCGCCATCTAATCAAAAGATTAGATACCTCCATGGAGATAATCCTGTCAAAAGATTCCAGCCTACAATATTAAATCAGGATTAAAAGAAACAGCTGCCTCCACGAGATGGAATCAGGATTAAAACATGGCTTTTTTGGAGACACATAATACTTTCAAACCAGCACAGAGAGTAAGTAAAGCTAATTTATAAAAGCAAATGGCTAAGGCATGCAAGGAGGTGAATGAACTTTGACAGTATGTTGAGTGAAACAAGCCAGAAATGAAAAGACAAATATTATCACAGCTCACTAATATGAACTAACTATAATGTACAAACTCTGAGAATTATAGGTTATCAGGTGAAGGCCTACTGTAACATTTCCTAGATTGTAAGCTTTTAAAATAGTCACATCTATTCCAGAGTTGATTACTAAATTCTGAGATAATGAGCTTTTTGTATATAACCTGGTCATTCCATGAAACTTCAGGTATTTGAGTGACTCCTAAGACTCAAACCTAGAATTCTGCAGCTACGAAATTCAGCATCACCCCATACTACAACTGTTTAAAAGGCTGAAAAACTGATCAGATCAATTAGAGATATAAATGAAGATGATCTGCGAAGGACTAAGGTAAATCAGACTAAAGGGTAAAGGATGATAATGACTGTATTTTAAAACTTCATCTTCTGCAGGAGACCAAAGGAAGAGATGTTTATGTGGTACAAATTATTCAACTACCATAATACATGGAACCTTGAATAGGGAGTGAGATCTTGTTGGTTTGTACAGGATAATGTGATGGCCTGATACATCCCAGAATAATCCAGGAAGATTAAAAAGTATTTACAAAGTCCTCTTTGTAAAGGGACTGGGGAAAACATGGAAATACTAAACTTCCCCACCTGGGGCAGATACAATATTCTTGGAAGCATTGGAGACTGCCAATTTGATGGGGTAGGTCCTCAATCTTGTGGCTTGCCCTTATGAAATTTATTCCTGTAAAGAAGAAGCTAAGCCTACTTATGATTAAGCCTAAGAATCACTCCCACAGTACCTCTTTTTGTTGCTCAAATGTGGTGTCTCTCCCTAAGCCAACTCTGCAGGTGAACTCAACTGCTCTGTCCCCTACACTGGACATGACTCTCAGGGGTGTAAATCTCACCGGTAATGTGGGACATGACTCTAGGGGATGAGCCTGGCCCTGGCAATGTGAGACGGAGGAAGGCTTCTTGACCAGAAGGGGAAGAGAAATGAGACAAAATAAAGTTTCAATGGCTGAGAGATTTCAAACAGAATCCAGAGGTCATTCTAGAGGTTATTCTAATGCAATATATAGATATCCCTTTTCAGTTTTTGATGTATTGGAGTAGCTAGAGGGAAATACCTGAAACTGTTGACCTGTAATCCAATCCAATAGCCCTGATTTCTGAAGATAACTGAATAACTATTGAGCTTTTAAGGTTGTTCATGTGATTGTGAAAACCTTGTGATTGACACTGTACGGTAAGGACAAATGATTAAGAAAAGACAAAAAATAAGCAATAAAGGGAGACTGGGGGCTGGTATGTTTTGGGTATTCTTTTTCACTTTTATTTTTTTTCAAAAAAAAATGTACAGAGCTCCTATTTGGAATGATGGAAATGTTTTTGTAATGGATGGTAGTGATGACAGCATGACATTGAACATAACTAAACAGCATTGAAATATATATCTGAATGTGGTTAAAATGGGAAATGTTATACTGTATATATGGTAATAGGAAAAAAAATTTAATCCATGAAACTGCACTACACAAACAGTGAATCCTAAGTTAAACCAGGGTCTATAGTTAATAGTACATTTATAAAAATGTGCTTTCACCATTTGTAACAAATGTGCCACACCAATGCAAGTTGTAAATAACAGTGTGGTATATGGGGATACTATATTTTATGCATGATTTTTCTGTAAACCCACAATTTAATAAAATTTTTTTTAAAAAAGCAAATGGCCCCACATATCAGGGACCTCTTGCCTTTTTCACCTCTGTCTTTGCAAGAGTGCCTGCATATCCTCTGACATTTGTTCTAAATAATTTTTCTGCCTGCTTATTATATGCTGGGCCATGCCCTTGAATTCTTTCTCGAAGCATTAGCAGGAACCTGGAAGCTGAAATCTGGCAACAAAACTTTTAGGTATACTGAATTGTATAAAAATTAAAAAGTTATTTCCAAAAGTGAAGAAATATCAGTAGACCATGTATTTTGGGCTAGGCATAATAAAGTAAAAATCTAATTGCCAGACATTCTTTCTTACTACTCCATAGAATCAAGATAAAATGTGTACAACATTAATTGAGGGGCTATTTATAATACAAGAAAGCATCATAATTAACTGATATGGATAGAATTATTAGGCATAGTGTTCTGTTATTCTTATTTGGCATCTATTAGAGCTGTTGAAGTACTGGTACAATTATCACAATTGAGAGAGTAGAAGGAAAGAGGATAAACCCATTCAAGACTGCCATAATGTTTAAGGCATTCTTAAATTACTAAGATTTTACTGAAGTACATCTCTACATTTTTTTTTCTTTTTTGGGTGCGTGGTCCAGGAATCGAACCCAGGTCTCCCACATGAAAGGTGAGCATTCTACCACCTGAACCACCTGTGCACCATATCTCTACATTTTAATATTACAAATCACTAAATGGGAAACTCTGAGTAGCACTGATTTGCATGGGAAAGGAAAAACATTTTCAGTTCTTCAAGTGCACTAAAATTCTGAAAAATCAAAGCACTTGAATTTTTCTATTTTGTCCAAATATCATATCATGAAAATCTGTCTGAACTTGAATGGCAAATTTTAAATGTCATTTAGGAACAAATGAATACCACTTGTATTTGCATTCCTCAAAAAGCAGAAAAACATTAACCTTTTGTTTTATTGAATTAAAATGCCATGGAAATGCTGATGCAGTCTTGGGAGACTGAAATACTTTTACCAAGAATAGCTGTCATTTATTAAGCACAAAGAACAATTACTTGATAGGATGCCTTCTGACAAAAAGTAGATTGGTATTCTTATCATAGAAAAGGCATTACATAAAAAAAAAAAAAAAATCTAGCCCAGACCTCTGAGACTTGAATAATTTAAAGCTGCGTTTGGTGCAATTTGAATTTTTCTTTAGGGAGGCAAAGTTAAATACCTTTAATTTGTTCTAATTATTTCAAATTTGCAAGTTAATTATGGCTGATCATTAACAAAAAGGACTATCATCTCCATAGAGTTTTGCCTCCTACTCTCTGCATTACTTAAGCTAGATTTTAGTATGCATGAATTAACTTTCTAAATAATCACACGGTTTGACTAAATGGTGTAGTAAAATGAGCTCAGATCCTCAGAATAAGCATTAATGGACATTAGAAATGCTACTGGGACCCATGTGACTTACATTATAAGTATTTTTAATGGGGCTTTATTTACTAATCTTTATGTACTGCTCAAGTTAGATATATTATTATGCTTTACTAGAGTAAAAGTTCAATCTTTGAGATAATAAAAACAAATGTCCATTTAACATCAACTAAATTCATTTTTAAATAAATATAGGGATGTGATGCTGGAATTTAACTTGTTTTAGTTGTTCAACTCAGTGAATTAATCTAGCAGAAATGGCCTGTTAAGTCTGTAAATAGAATATTGTGGGTTGATATGCCAAGTGATTCAAGTACAATGGAAAGTCCAAAGCTAGCAATAGGCTAGCACTTAAAACCCACCAGCTACTTTGAAAGAATTGACTGTTTCTTGATTATCGTTACCAATTTTGTGTATACTTATCTGCTAGTGCAGATGCCACAAAGCATTCTGCTCAGAAACTAACTGACAAATTAGGATTTAAGGGATGATTATGACTACAGAATTATTATATATTTCTTTTTTTCTTATATTTTCGAGCAGAGAGAAAAAAAAAATACCTGAAATCTCTGAACTATAATTCAGCTGCTCTGATATCTGATAATGATCTTAAAAGCCCTTAGCTTGTGTCCTTGAGATTGTAAGAGCTGTTACTCCCTTTATCTGGTCTTTTTCTCAAAGTTAACTTGGAAGGGGAAACCTAATGGAAGAAACTTTCAGTCGGCCTAATGGTTCCAGCTCCAGTTTCACTCCTTTAGGTTTGTAAATTTTTCTTGCTTATACTCCTATTGTAATGGTTACTCTAGCCTAGTTTCACCCCTGTTTATACTTACTGTGGTAATGGCTGTTCTAGTCTTGTCTCAGCCTTGTGTATACTTACTATTGTAATAGTAACAACTCCATGTCCCCTTGTTTGCCATAAAAACCTTAAACTCCCTAGACTCTGGAGACAGATTTTTGGGCCACTGGGTCTTGTGTTCTCCTGCTTCATGCCTAGCAATAAACTCTTTCTCTCTTTGAAACTGGGTGTCTCAAGAATTGGTCATTATGAGTCAGTAGACAGAGAATTCACTGCCTTTAACTGGTATCAAGAACTACTTAAAAATAATTTTCCTATGAATTAATTACATTCACAATATTGTGCTATCATATATGTTTGTGTGATTAAAAGGGGGTAATTTTAGGTTGTATATTTGTTACTGGAATAAAAATGTTCTAAAAACCAGCATAAGACTGTATAACAAAAACAGTGTATTTATTAGCATTTACTATGCAACAGTCACTGGCATGGCCCCTGACTACAATAATGTGCCATCCTAATGGAGAATTTATTTATGGCAGACGGTCAAGTCCTTTAGTCGTGCTGGGTAAAATAATGGTCTCTGGAAGACAATAGGTACTTTGGAAGTAGGAAAGACATAACAGATGTGAGTGATATAGAAAAGCTGATGGCTTGATGATGTGCCACAGGGCAGCATAGTGGTTAATATTAGCTTTCGTGTCAGAAACAACTGGGTATTGTATAGTTATTTATAAGTTTTGATAGATGTGATTTTTTAAAGTGAGTTACTTACCCTTTCTGGGCCTCATTTCCTCATCTGCAAAATGGGGTTAGTAATAGTACATAACTAAAAGGGTTGTTGTGAGGATTAAATTAATTTATGTAAGATATGTAGAAGAGTGCTGTTTTAGTTTGCTAAGGTTGACAGAATGCAATATACCAGAAATGGACTAGCTTTTATAAAGAGGATTTATTAAGTTACAAGTTTACAGGTCTAAGGCCTTAACAATGTCCAAACTAAGGTATTCAGAAAAAAGATACATTGATTCTGAAGAAAGGCCAATGTCTGCCACATGGGAGGGCACGTGGTTGGTATCTGCTGGTCCTTGTTCCCAGTTCCCTTGCTTTCAGTTTCTGATTCCAGTGGCTTCTTCTCTACGAGTCTGTGGGTCCTGACTTAGCTGCTCTGGGGAAAACTCTGGATTTTATCTCTTAGCTTTGTTTGCTCTCTCCAAGTTCAGGCTTCCTTAGCATCTCATATAAAAATATAATGGTGGTCTGCTGGGCTCTGGTTAATAACAGCTCTCCAAGTGCCTGTGTGTCAGCACTCCAACCATTTCCAAAAGTCTACATCTATGCTGGCTCTGACTCTCTTTTCCTGTGAACTCTCTTAAAGACTCTAGTAATGAATCAATATCTATCTTGAATGGGTGGGGTCACATCTCCATCTAATAAAGGTCACACCTACAATTGGGTGTGCCACATCTCTATGGAAATAACCTAATCAAAGGTCCCACCTCTACAATACTGAATCAGGATTACAGCTTTTCTTATTTCCACTTCTACAATACTGAATCAGGATTAGAACACGGCTTTTCTGGGGTACATAACAATTTCAAACCAGCAGAAGTGCCTACCACAAAAATACTAAATGTTAGCTTCTATTATTATCATCATTGTATCTATTACTATTAAATGAGACAACATTTAAAAGATTTAGCACATCTGGAACACAGTAGGTGTTAAGTAAGTTATTGTAGACTGGCTGAATAGATGGATGATAAAATTGCTGTGAATTACAGAGAAAGAATAGGTCATTTTAGGCAGGCTGAGGTAACTAGGTTGGATCTGGATATGTTGACTTTGAGGGACCTTTGTTTCATTAGGGCTAGTAATATTATGTAGCTTTAAAGGCAAATCTGGACCTCAGGAGATAAAAGCTTGGACCTGAGATAAAGAGTTTAGATTTATCAGCATAGAGATACAATCGAAAGTCATCAGAATGGATTAAATTTCCTGCATAGAGAGGTCTACTGACAAGAGAGAAGAGGATGCAATTGTCAATATTAAGCCAGTAGGGAGTCAAGTACGTTGGGGGAGAGAAAGCAAAAGCCCACACTATGATAATCTCCAATATAGAGATATGAGGAGAAAGAAGAAAGAACAGTGTCAAGAAAATGAGGGATAAAAGAGCTATCAGAAAGGTTAGTAGTGTCACTGGCTAATGAGAAGTCAAGTAGGAAGAGGACTGAAAAGAAGTAAAACCATTTGGCAATTAGGAAGATACTAGTGGCCAAGAAAAACATGATTTCAGTTGAGTGATATAGTAGACTAGGAATAAAAAGAAGATGAGGAAGTGAAAAAGGAAGATTACGCTGTCAGGAAGTCTGGAAAAAGAAGGCACATTGGCTCAATGGCAAAGCAAAGATGAGGATTTTGTTAGTTTTGTTTAATTGTTCACTTTCTTTAAGGAAAAGTATCCTTGAGCATGTATGTAAGTAGAGGAGAAGGAATGAAATTCAAGAGAAAGAACCTGAAGAAGTAAGTTTAAAAAAAAAACAAAACTAATGCTGAGAATATAAGAAGCAAATGTGAATGAGGTTCTGATGCAGGAGACACTTACATTCAAGATCTTTAGTGGACCTATAAGTAGTAATGCCTGGTAGGAACTTCAAAATCTGAGCTCTGGAGAGAGGTCAGTGCTTCACAGGAAAAAATAGGAACCTTATTATATAATTAGAGACTAGGACAGACCTCATTTTTAGTAAAGGAACATTTTACTCTTGAATATGTCACTTAATCTTGATTTGCTCCCTCTGTAAGGGAATGTAGCATGAATTTCATAAACGATATTTTTACTTTAAACCTGCCACAAAGCAGCAGCAAATGAGGGAGATATACAGTTGAGAAAAAGAGGAGAATGGTGATCAAGCTAAGCTAAATACAACACTATGCTATAGCTATCACCAAACAGCTAATTTAGAGGTCTGTTGCTTTAAACCCAGAAATATCTTTAGAATTTCTCTATTTCTTCAATAAGAAAAATAGCTCTTTAAATCAATTAATATGTTTGTCAATGCAGAATGATTATTATCTTTTTAAGTATATAAGAGAAGTTTACAGTTGAGAAGAAGAACATGTCAATTAAATATAAAGTAAGGAATACAGTGTCAACAAAAGTATGAGGATTGTCTGCTATACTATCAGTTCCCTAAGGTCACAGATGATAACCAACTCTTGACTGAACCCCAGCAATACCTTCCATGGGGATGCAGAGAGAAGAGGCCCAATATACATACATTGAAGAAATAATTACAATTCAGAAGACACTTGAGGTATAAGACCAACAGAACTCAGTTCATTGTTATCTCTTCTTTGTGTTTGGACCATTCACAGACATTCAATATATTGTTTTGGGAACTTATCCAAGTTGTGTGTATTAATAGTTGATTATTTTTATTGCTGTATGGTTATACCACAGTTCATTCACCCATTCACTCAAAGAAGGATATTTTGGTGGTTTCCAAGTTTTGGCTATTGCAAATAAAGCTGCTATGAACATTCATGTAACTAAAGGGAAATTCCTAAATTTCAGTCAGAGGGTAAAGCAAGAAGTCTTCTGGTCCTTACTGATGATAATAGCATATTTGAAAAGGAGCCCTGTTCCTATATCCTCAACAGTGGTTTTGCGACAAACTAAAAATACCATCCAAAGTTGTCTACACTGCACCATTCACGTTAAGGAAATGCTTATTCCCCACTTCTTAAAGGAAAGTTCACTTAACTTCAAAATGCTACTTGAAAACTTACCAAGAATTCCAATTCCAATTGAGATCTGACTGCTGGCTAACAACTAGCAAGAGGGTATCAAGGGCTTCCTTTCTCTGAGGATCAAACTCAACAAAGAATCTCTCTAGGGCTCTTATTATATAGGGCAAGGAAAACCATGCTGGGAAATGGAACTTATAATAAGTGGATTTTCTATAAAATCCTGGGCTCACTAACATGCTGAAAGACCTTTTATGTTTTCATACACTCAAAATAACCATAAGTATATACACACCATTCTTTACTACAGGAGCCTCAGAACTGGCTCACAGCCATTGATACCAGGTAGCTTTGGGTAAATGAATAGCAATTTTGAAATCCTTTTTTTTTTTTTGTCAGTGGGTGATATCACAGAACCATCATCCACTGAAGGCAGATGAGAATGTAATAAAAATCTAGGCCGAAGGAAAAAAAGAAAGAAAAAAATAGCATTTCCAAGTATTTCAAAGAAGATACTTAGAAGAAGCCATATTTAGAGCAGCTGGCTTTGACTTAGAAAATTGCGGGGTTTTTAATGTATGAGCCATTTCCTGAAACCTATTTGACCAAGAGCCCTCCAACACTATGAAAAGCCCCAGAGTATGAATAAGGAAAATATGAAAGTTTTAATTACCCTAGTACAACTAGTTTAAGAGTAATCAGTCATGCTACCTTAATGTTACTGTTAATAGTGGTATATATAATTTATACAAAGACAGTCCTCGGTATGTTTTTCTCAAAGTCTTTTGCTATCAGCATTATTGCATTGTTACCAAATGAATCATAGTTTTAAAATTCTGCAACTTGGTCTCTATTAAGTTGTGCTGTTTTGCCAAATGGATTCTGTACCTGAATACTAAGTGCACTTCATCAAAGGCATCACTGTTAGGTGTCATACCAGAATGCTTGTTTGGAGAAAAGTGAGAGGTGGGAGCAGGAGGTTACTAAATCTGAATATATAAGAACAACTCAGCTATGAAAAACAATCCTTGACAGCATATTATGCTCATTAGTTCATTCATTTGAAGATAGAGGCACCTTTCACTTTGCTCAAAAGTGCTGCAAACATAGAACAAAAGGATCAGAAACCATTGTTCAGAAAGTTGACTTCAGACAACACTTTTCTGCCATCTTTGGCAAGGGATGGGTAATTTTGATGCTATTTTGAATCTCCAGCAGCCTTAAAAATATGCAAAAACTATATGCTAAAGATAATGACAATAGCATTATAATGAAATGTCTACTCAGCATCTGTAAGATTACAGCAGGACATGCAAATCACAAATAGTCTCACAACCCAAGAGAAGAAACAATCACGTTTAATTATGCCCAAACTGGATATCATTAGAAATATCTGGGGAATGTGCTAAAACTACAGATTCCTGGCACACTCAGAGAAACTATAATTTAGTGGGTGTGGAGCTAAATGTCTGTGTCCTTCCATTATTTTTCCTATAACATGGATGTGGACTTCAGTTTCCATAACTTTAGTGAAGGTACTAAATAATACTGCTCAATTTAAAAATTTGATGAGACAATTAAATGAAATTAGCAGTTTTATAAATTGTAAAGTATTAACATTTTATATAAATTTATACTATTATTAATTATCCAATCAAACCAAACTGGGGTTATGATGAATAGGACAAGACAGGAACAAAACTCTGAATCACATCACATACCTGACCAGGACACCTAGAGAAAAATCAGTTTAAGCATTTTCTGAGTCAGAGGGCACCAGGGATGAAGTCCTCTAATTATCTTTGTCCATAAGGATATTATGAGATATTATGAGTGTTCAAATTCCTTTTGCTAATTCTAGTATATATTTTTTCTAGCACATTTCTTTGGTCTTCTAGATCAGAAACCTTGCAAAACAGAAATTGAGATTAGGCTAACGATTTGTTTGTGTTTGCAAGTAATTACAAAACATAATATGCATATTTAAAATTTTTAACATTATAACATGGTGTTAATGAAAACTAAAAGTTCCCTGCTCTGTTATGCTCAATTTCATTTCCATTTTTTGTTGCGTTCTTCTAATGCTTACCACCAAATGCTACATATTATATGCACACATCTTTTCCTTAATTAATCAACTTTAAGGAGCCTCTCTTCCTTTCCTAATAGGAAAGATGAGTATTTAGCTCAGATTTCTCCCTCTTCTCTACCCTGTTTAACTAATTATATCATTTAAATTATTTCTTTTAATTACCTTGATATCCTTAAATAATATTCTGAATGCTTTATGTCCTGTTTCACTAACTTTAGGGACTATCTTTTAACTACACTAGGTCAGAGGAGGAAATTACAACACACACCCTTACTTTAAAATGAATTGGATCATGGAATAATGATACTTTCAATGTGGGAATTCTTTTTTTGTTTCCCCTCCCCAAATCTCCAAAATCAATGTTGACAACCTATTGTCTAATGAGCTTTCTCCATGCTCATTAATTCTTATACAAATATATGCAAAGACATGTTTTGGGGATTTTATTTGATAACTCACAAAAACTGTGTTTATTGTAGTAGTGTACAGCATGTATCTGCATCCTACTTTTCTTGCTTATCAAGTACATTAATAGGTAAAGACCTATGCTGTTTGTTTTGTATTAGTGGCTGGATAATATTCCACAATGTATGTAGTCATTCCTTCAATGAAGGAAATTCAGATCCATTCCAGGTTTTCTTTTCTTTTTGCCACTAAAACAATGCTACCATAAACAATCTTGTCCATATATCGTATCTTGATGGCTTTATTTCCAAAGAAAAACTCTAGAAGTGGCACTGAGGTAAAAAAGTAGGTACATTTTCATTTTAAAAATAGAGGTATAAGGTAATAATTGAATTGAATAAAAGCCAATTTTAAAAGCATATATATACAGTTCACTGGGTTTTGACAAATTTATATAGTCATGTAACCAGCAACACAATCAAGATATATTTTTCACTCCAGAAAGTTCCTTGGGCCCCTTTATAGTTAATTCTGTCTGCCCAATCTCAGCTTCAGGTAATCAGAATCTTTTTTGTCCCAATAGTTTTGCCTTTTCATGTTGCTGCATTTATCAATAATTTGTTGTAAGAGACAATTGTATGGTATACAGCAGTTTATTATCCATTTACCAGCTGATGGACACCTGGATTATTTATAGTTCGAGACTGTTAACAATGAGCTGCTATGAACATTCATGTACAGGTCTTTGTTTACTCACATGTTTTCATTTCTCTTGAGAAATACCTAGGAGAGGGATTTCTGGGTAGGAGCCAAGCATATGTTCTACTTTATAAGAAGCATACAAATTGTTTTCTAAAGTGGCTGTACCATTTTGCATTTCCACTAGCAATATATTCCAGTTTTTCCACATCTTCACCAACACTAGCTTTGCCAGTCATTTTAATTTTAATCATTCTAGAGGGTGTTTATCAACATCATACTGGGATTTTAATTTGCCTGTACCTGATGAATAATGATGTTGAACATCTTTTCATGTGCTTATTTACCATCCATATGTCTTCTTTGGTGAAGCGTCTCTTAAAATATGTTGCACATTTTAAAATTTGTTTGTTTTGCTATTATTGTGATATAAAAGTGGTATAAATTCTGAATATAAGTCCCTTGTCCAATATGTTTTGCAAATATTTTCTCTCAGTCTATTCTTGTCTTTTCACTTTCTTGACAGCATCTTTTGAAAAGCAGAGGTTTATGACATGAAATCCAATATGTCATCTTTTTTTATTTTATGATTTGTGCTTTCTGTGTCCTAAGAAATCTTTGCATAATTCAAGGTCACAAAGATTTTCTGTGTTCTTCTAGAATACTTTTTACAACATTTCAGCTCCTATTTTTATGCCTATGATCATTCTGAACTTTTTTTAAAATTTTGTACATATAGTGTTAGGAAAGAGTTGGATCCTTTTTTTTATTTTTAAACCTAAGCATATCCAATTGTTTGAATACTCTTTGTTTCCCACTGAATTACCGTGCACCTTTGCAAAAGGCTGCAGATTTTCACAGATGCCCATTATCAAGTTGAGGAAGTTCCTAGTGTGCTAGAGATTTTTTTTTAATTAATTAAAAAAATTAACAAACAAAACATTTAGAAATCATTCCATTCTACATACATAATCAGTAATTCTTAATATCATCACATAGTTGCATATTCATCATTTCTTAGTACATTTGCATCGATTTAGAAAAAGAAATAAAAAGACAACGGAAAAAGAAATAAAATGATAATAGAGAAAAAAATACTATACGTACCATACCCCTTACCCCTTGCTTTCATTTACCACTATTTCAAACTGAATTTATTTTAACATTTGTTCCCCCTATTATTTATTTTTATTCCATATGTTCTACTCTTCTGTTGATATAGTAGCTAAAAGGAGCATCAGACATAAGGTTTTCACATTCACAGAGTCTCATTGTGAAAGCTATAATCATTGTTCAATCATCATCAAGAAACATGGCTACTGGAACACAGCACTACATTTTCAGGCAATTCCCTCCAGCCTTTCCACTACTTCTTGAACAACAAGGTGATATCTACTTAATGCATAAGAATAACCTCCAGGATAACCTCTTGACTCTGGAATCTCTCAGCCATTGACACTTTGCCTCATTTTACTCTTCCCCCTTTTGGTCGAGAAGGTTCTCTCAGTCTCTTGATGTTAATTCTCATGTGCTAGAGATTTTATCACAAATTGATATTGAATTTTGTCAAATTATTTGCTGTATCTATTGAAATGTTTATGTAGTTTTTATCTTTTAGTCCGATGATACAGTAAAGTTACATGATTTTCTAATGTTAATCTAACCAACCTTTCATTCCTGGATAAACCCTACCTGGTCATAAAATAGTCTTTTTATATATCACTGGATTCAACTCATTAATATTTTGTTAAGTATTTCTGTATCTATGTTGATGAGGGACATTAGTATGTAGTAACCTTTTCTTGTAATCTTTGTCTGGTTTTGGTATCAGAGTAATTGTGGCTTCAAGATAAATTTGAAAGTATTCCTTTCTTCTTCAACTTTTTGGAAGTGTTTGTATAAATTATTATTATTTCTTCCTTACCTGTTTGGTGGAAATCACTACTGAAGCCATCTGGACTGAAGTTTTCTTCGTGGGAAGGTATTTTAAATTATGAATTAAAGTTATCTAATAGAATTAAGGTTAACCAGGTTATTTCTTCCTGAGTCACTTTTGGTGTGCTGTGTCTTTGAAGAAATTTTTCCATTTCATTTAAGTCATTGAATTTATTGGCATAAAGTTTTTTTAATATTGCCTTAACATCTTTTTAAATATGTGTATACCTGTAGAGATGTCCCCTCTTTCATTACATTGGTAATTTGTTATTATTTTTCCCTCTCCTTGATGATTTTTCTGAGTAAAGGTTTGCCAATTTTATTGATCTTAAAGAATCAGGTTTTGGGTCCAATAATTTTCTGTTTTCTATTTCATTGATTTCTTCTCCTAATTTATTATACCCCTTTACTGCTTATTTGGTGTTTAATTTGCTCCTTTTTCC
This sequence comes from Tamandua tetradactyla, assembly GCF_023851605.1. Lineage (NCBI taxonomy): Eukaryota > Metazoa > Chordata > Mammalia > Pilosa > Myrmecophagidae > Tamandua > Tamandua tetradactyla. The sequence continues at coordinate 46,071,756 of NC_135344.1, forward strand.
AGTTTTGTATTGTGGAAGCTTAGATCATGATTTAAGACATTTTCAATCATGAAATATAAGCACTTAATGCTACAAAATTCCTTCTAAACACTCCTTTAGCTGTATCCTACAAGTTTTAATATGTAGTATTTTCATCTTCATTCAGTGCTACATTTTAAATTTCAGCTGCACAGCTGTCTTGTTCTAGCAAAATAATTTTTATTTTCACTAAATATGCATGTTGCCATTTTCCCAACAGCCCTGCAAGCCTGGTTGCTATCATTTGCTAATTTCTGTCAGTACAAAGAATAAGAAATAACATCTCATTGCTTTTTCCTTGAAGGTAAAGAAGGCAGTCATGTAGGAATCTGGGGATAGACTACTCCAGGCAGAGGAAACTGCAAGCACAAGGGCTTGGGATGAAAATAGATATATTAGCTAGGGTTCTCTAGAGAAACAGAATCAGCAGGAGATATCCATAGATATAAAATTTATAAAAGTGTCTCACATAACCATGGGAATGTAGAGTCCAAGGTCTGTAGGGCAGGTTGCAAGCTGGTAACTCTGATTAAGTTCCTCAACAAACTCTCAGGAGAGCCTGGGTGGACAACTGTGGGGATGGAAGAGTCCAAATTCATAGGGCAGGACATGAAACTGGCAACTCCAATGAAGGGTCTGGACAAACTCCACAGGAGAGTCTTCCAGCTGAAGCAGGAAGAGTGACTGTCTCTTCTGAATACTCCTTAAAAGCCTTCCAGTGATTAGATTAAGCATCATTCATTGCAGAAAACACTTCCCTTAGCTGATTACAAGCTACATCTCGATACAGCTGATATAATCATGATTTAAGTCCATGAAATGTTCTCATAGCAACAAACAGGTCAGTGCTTGCCCAACCAGATGACCAGGCACTACCACCTGGCCAAGTTGACACATGAACCTGACCATGACAGTCTACTTCTTATCAACTTGGCAGCTATATACATCACCATAAACCGTACTTAATCTCTAAATAGAAAACAATAATGGACACATTTTTTCCTCGCTTAAAAAGACTCAGCTGCCCTGCATACAACAGGAAAACATTCAATCTCCCCAGAATAGGGTGCAAGTCTGTGGGTAGTATTCACTCTTGAACTTGCTATCTTACAACTTAAATACTATAACATGAACACAACAGCATTATAGTTCTCATTTCTGTAACTGATCTTGTAGTTGTAGTTCATATTTATCACTACTTTCTTCCACTACCCATTCCATTTTCCTTTTACCTTCAGCAAGCACCTCAGCTGACCATGGTCCTTTGCCTGGTAGGGTGACCCAAACCTTCATTCCTGTAGTTTCAGAGTCATTGGTAGTCCTGCCTGGAATGGGTTGTTGCAGTTTTCCATTAATTTTAATTACAGGGCATGGTAGTACAAAAAGACACTGTAGGGGATCTCCTATATTTCAGGAAAACTCTTCTTTACCAAATTGTGTAGTTGCAGTCCTATTACCCCGTGAGAGTCAGGGTCAATTATCCAAGCCAGTAAAGTAACCCCCTTCTTGGCTTGTTGATCTAGGGGCATGAGTAGCCCAAAGTGACCAGGTGGCAGTCTTAGATTCCAGTTCAATGGGAATCATTGTTGCTTCTCTGATGGAAGCACTCCCCATTCTGGAACTAAAACCTGTAGACCAACAGAGCTCAAGGTTGAAGGGACAGGAAGCAAAAAACTTCCTAGTGGATCGCTAAGGGTAATAGTGAGTGCTGCCACTCCCATTTCTACCCCTTGGTTCCTGGACCTGTGAATCCTGGCTATGGGAGAAACTGCACCATACAGTGGATACTGATTCATAGCACACACAGCCTTCTAGAGAATATCACCCCAGCCCTGCAAGGTATTGTCACCTAGTTGACTCTGTGATTTAGTTTTCAAAAGGCCATTGTACTGTTCTATCAATCCAGCTGCCTCTGGATGATGGGGAACATTGTAAGACCAGACAATACCATGATCATGTGCTCATTTACACACTTCTTTTGCTGTGACGTGGGTTCCTTGATCCTACAGAAGCAATGCTGTGTGGAATACCATGATGATGGATAAGGCATTCTGCAATCCACAGATGGCAGTTTTGTCAGAAGCATTGCGTGCAGAGAAAGCAAACCCATATCCAGAGTATGTGTCTGTTCCAGTCAGAACAAATCTGTGCACCTTCCATGAAGGGAGTGGTCCAGTATAATCAACCTGCCACCATGTAGCTGGCTGATCACCTTGGGGAATGGTGCCATATCAGGGGTTGAGTGTGGGTCTCTGTGGCTGGCAGATTGGGCACTCACCAGAGGTTGTAGCCAGGTCAGCCTTGGTGAGTGGAAGTCCATGTTGCTGAGCCAATGAATAACCTCCATCCCTACGACCATAGCCACTTTGATCATGAGCCCATTGGGCAATGATAAGAATTGCTGGGGAAAGAGGCTGACTGGTATCCACAGAGTGGGTCATCTTATCCACTTGATTATTCAAATCTTCCTCTGCTGAAGTCACCCTCTGGTGCGCATTCACATAAGACAAATATCTTCATGTTTTTAGCCCACTCAGAAAGGTCCATCCACATAGCTCTTCCCCAGACCTTTCTGTCACCAATTTTCCAATCATGCTCTTTCCAATTCTCTGATCATCCAGTCAAACCGTTAGCAACAGCCCATGAGTCAGTATACAAATGCACCTCTGGCCAGTTCTCCTTCCAAGCAAAATGAACAACCAGGTGCACTGCTTGAAGTTCTGTCCACTGGGAGGATTTTCCCTCACCATTGTCCTTAAGGGACATCCAGAAAAGGGGTTGTAGTGCTGCAGATGTCCACTTTTAGGTGGTACTTGCATATTGTGCAAAACCATCTGTAAACCAGGCCTGAGTTTTCTCTTCCTCAGTCAATTCACTGTAAGGAACTCCCCAAAAGGCCACAGGAATGTGGCAGGAATGCAGACAATGTGCATTTGGGCCACTTCCTTATGTAACTTACTTGTGCCTTCAGGACCTGCTCTGGCCCTATCTTGTATAAATCATTTCCATTTCATGATGAAGTGCTGCTGCACATGCGTTACTTTATGGCTTGGTGGGTCAGACAACACCCAGCTCATGATGGGCAACTCAGGTCTCATGGTAACTTGGTGGCCCATGATTAAGCATTCAGTCTCTACTAAGGTCCTGTAGCAGGCCAAAAGCTGTTTCTCAAAAGGAGAATAGTTATCTGCAGTGGATGGTAAGGCTTTGCTCCAAAATCCTAAGGGTCTGCTTGCGATTCTCCTATAGGGTCTGCCAAAGTCTATGGACAGCATCTCTGTTTGCCACTGACACCTCCAGCACCATTGGATCTGCTGGATCATGTGGTCCAAGTGGCAGAGCAACTTGTATAGCAGCCTGGACCTATCACACAGCTTCCTCTTGTTCAGGTCCCCACTCAAAATTAGCTGCTTTCCTGGTCACTCGATAAATGGGCTGGAGTAGCACACCCAAATGAGGAATATGTTGTCAAAATCCAAAGAGACAAACTAGGTGTTGTGCCTCTTTCTTGGTTGTAGGTGGGGCCAGGTGCAGCAACTTATCCTTTACCTTAGAAGGGATATGTTGACATGCTCCACACCAATGGACACCTAGAAATTTCACTGAGGTGGAAGGCCCTGTATTTTTGTTGGATTTATCTCCCTTTCTCATGTTGAAAAAGTTCCCTTCTGTTCTAGTTTTCTAGCTGCCAGAATGCAACACACCAGAGATGGAATGACTTTCAATAAAAGGGGATTTATTTAGTTAATGTATATTTCTTCAGAGGAAAGGCAGCTAACTTTCAACTGAGGTTCTTTCTTACATGGGAAGGCACAGGAGACCTTCTCTCCAGGCCTCTGGGTTCTAACACCTTTCCCCAGGGTGATTCCTTTCTGTATCTCCAAAGGCCTGGGCTGAGCGGCGAGTGCTGAGATGAGGTATGCTGAGCTGCTTGGGCTGTGCTCCGTTGAGCTCTCATTTAAGCAACAGCCAATTAAATCAAACATCATTCATTGCAGCAGGCATGCCTCCTAGCCAACTGCAGATATAATCAGCAGCAGAGGAGGCTTACATGTCATCGGCTCATGTCCACAGCAATAGAACTAGGCACCTTCACCTAGCCAAGCTGACACCTGCCCTTAACTACCACATTTCCACCCCCTGTCAACTTGGCAATTACATGAATCACCTTAAACAATATTAAAGTGCAAAAAATTGTCTTCTGGCTGTGGAACTATGAATCTCAAAACAAGTTATCTGATGCCAATATGCAAAGGAGGGACAGTCACAGGACCCATAGGGAGAACTTGGGAGGAAAACCTGCAGGGTAAACACCATTGGATTTCAAAGACTGAAAGTCATTTAACCTTCAGCTTTAGAAAGTGGCAGTCCCACCCTTTCCAAGGGCCTATGCAGTGGCACACCTCTGTCTGACTCAACCTTGGGGGGCATTGAGAAGACCACCTTTTTCTTGACTCCACCCCTTCCAAACATTGGGGTCACACCTGGGCTCTCTGCTATTTCTGGGGCTCATGCTCAACCCCTCTATGTGGTGGTAGCCAGGCTCTCCCCAGTCCCCAAGGAGCATGCTATCCTTTCTCAAAGGCTTGAGACAGCACAACTCTTCCACTGCAACTGGAAGGGAGACATCCTCTGCCCTCAGGGCAAACTCACCCTCTCCATGTATATGAGTGGGTCCACTCTCCTGGCTGGAGGTTTCTAGACTTTAAACCCGAACCTCCATGGTTCTTACTCTGCAAACTCCAATTTGTTCCTTTTGTGTCCCCCTTTGTCCAGATTGGCAGTGGTTCCATTTACACCAACAGTCTTTTCAAGCACTCTGGGACTTCTCCATCATTCTCTTCACAGTTCCTCCAAAATCTTCCACTAATCCAGCCAAAAAAAACTGGCCCAACATGTCTGGTGTTTGCAAACTGCAGCAGCACCCCACTTCTCTGATACCAACTTCTGTTCTAGTTTGCTAGCTGCCAGAATGCAACACACCAGAGATGGACTGGCTTTCATTAAAAGGGGATTTGTTTAGTTAATGTATATTTCTTCAGAGAAAAGGCAGCTAACTTTCTACTGAGGTCCTTTCTTACGTGGGAAGGCACAGGGCGACCTCTGCTGGCCTTCTCTCCAGGCTTCTGGGTTCCAACAACTTTTCCGAGGGTGATTTCTTTCTGCATCTCCAAAGGCCTGGGCTGAGGGAGGAGTGCTGAGATGAGGGATGTGAGCTGCTCGGGCTGTGCTCCATTGAGCTCTCTCATTTAAGCACTAGCCAATTAAATCAAACATCATTCATTGCAACAGGTACAACTCCTAGCTAACTGCAGATTTAATCAGCAATACATGAGGTTCACATGCCATTGGCTCATGTCCACAGCAATAGAACTAGGCACCTTCACCTAGCCAAGCTGACACCTGAACCTAACTACCACCTTCTATTCCTATCCTTTGAAGAGTTTTCAAGAAGAAAAGATGTTGAGTTTTGTCAAATGCCTTTTCTGCATCAGTCAAGATGATCACATGGTTTTCTGCTTTGATTTGTTGATATGGTGTATTACAGTAATTGATTTTCTTATGTTGAACCATTCTTGCATACCTGGGATGACTCCTACTTGGACATGGTGTATAATTCTTTTAATGTGCTGTTGGATTCAATTTTCAAGAATCTTGTTGAGGATTTTTACATCTATATTCATTAGCAAGATTGGTCTGTAATTTTCTTTTCTTGTAGTATTGTTGTCTGGCTTTGGTATGAGGGTGATGTTGGCTTCATAGAATGAATTAGGAAGCATTCCCTCCTTTTCAATTTTTTTGAAGAGTTTGAGCAGGATTGGCATTAATTCTTTCTTGAATGTTTGGTAGAGTTCACATGTGAAGCCATCTGGTCCTGGACTTTTTTTTTTTGGAAACTTCTTAATGACTGATTCAATTTTTTAATTGTGATTGGTTTGTTAAAGTCATCTATTTCTTCTTGAGTCAGTGTAGGTTGTTCATGCCTTTCCAGGAAGTTACCCATTTCATCTCTATTGTCCAGTTATTAGCATAATGTTCTTCATAGTACCCTCTCATTACCTCCTTTATTTCTGCGGAGTCAGTGGTTATGTCTCCTCTTCCATTTCTGATTTTATTTATTTGCATCCTCTCTCTTCATTTTGTCAACCTTGCTAAGGGTCCATCAATCTTATTGATTTTCTCATAGAACCAAATTCTGGTTTTGCTGATTTTCTCAACTGTTTTCTTGTTCTTAATTTCATCTATTTCTGCTTTCATCCTTGTTATTTCTTTCCTTTTGCTTGCTTTGGAGTTAGTTTGCTGTTCTTTTCTAGTTCTACCAAGTGAACAGTTAATTCCTCAATTTTTGCTCTTTCTTCTTTTTTGATATGGGCATTTAGGGCAATAAATTTCCCTCTTAGCACTGCCTTTGCTGCATCCCATAAATTTTGATTTGCTGTGTTTTCGTTTTCATTTGCCTTGAGATATTTACTGATTTCTCTTGTAATTTCTTCCTTGACCCACGGGTTGTTTAACAGTGTGTTGTTAAGCCTTTATATATATATTTTTTAATTTTCTGGCCCTGTGCCTATTATTGAGTTCCAATTTCATTCCTTTATGATCTAAAAAAGGGTTTTGTATGATTTCAATCTTTTTAAATTTATTGAGACTTGCTTTGTGACCCAGCATATGGTCTATCCTTGAGAATGATCCATGAGCACTTGAGAAAAAGGTGTATCCTGCTGTTGTGGGGTGTAATGTTCTATAAATGTCTTTTAAGTCTAGTTTGTTTATTGTATTATTCAAATTCTCTGTCTAGATGTTCTGTCCATTGATGAGAGCGGGGAATTGAAATCTCCAACTATTATGGTAGATGTGTCTATTTCTCCCTTCAGTGTTTGCCTCATGTATTTTGGAGCACTCTGGCTCGGTGCATAAATATTTATAATTGTTATGACTTCTTGTTGAATTGTTCCTTTTATTAATATATACTGTCCTTCTTTGTCTCTTTTAATTGTTCTACATTTGAAGTCTAATTTGTTGGAATTAGTATAGTTACTCCTGCTCTTTTCTGATTGTTGTTTGCAGGAAATATATTTTCCCAACCTTTCACTTTCAACCTATGTTTATCCTTGGGTCTAAAATGCATCCCCTGCAGACAGCATAAAGATGGGTTCTGTTTTTTAATCCATTCTGCCAGTCTATGTCTTTTGATTGGGGAGTTTAATCCATTAACATTTAGTGTTATTACTGTAAGGACAGTACCTTCTTCTACCATTTTGCCTTTTGGATTTTATATGTCATATCTAATTTTCCTTCTTTTTACCTTTACTGATAGTCTTCATTTCTACATTCTTCTCCACATCTCTCTCTTCTGTCTTTTCCCATCTGCCTCTGGTGCTCCGTTTAGTATTTCTTGCAGAGCTGGTCTCTTGGCCACAAATTCTCCCAGTGACTTTTTTTGTCTGAACATGTTTTAATTCCCCCCTCACCCATTTTTGAAGGACAATTTTGTGGGATATAGCATTCTTGGTTGGCAGTTTTTCTCTTTTAGAATCTTCAATATATCATACCATTGTCTTTTTGCCTCCATGGTTTCTGCTTAGAAATCTACACATAGTCTTATTGGGCTTCCCTTGTATGTGATGGATTGTTTTTCTCTTGCTGCTTTCTAAATTCTCCCTTTCTCTCTAACATTTGACATTCCAATTAGTGTCTTGGAGCATGTCCATTTGGATCTATTTTGTTTGGGGAATGCTTACTTCTTGGATCTGCAATTTTAAGTCTTTCATAAGAGTTGGGAAATTTTCAGTGATAATTTCCTCCATTAGTTTTTCTCCTCCTTTTCCTTCTCTTCTCCTTCTGGGACACCCACAACATGCATATTCATGTGCTTCATGTTGTCATTCAATTCCCTGAGACCTTATTCATATTTTTCCATTCTTTTCCCTATATTTTCTTCTGCTTGTGGATTTCAGATGGCCCATCCTCCAGTTTACTCATTCTATCTTCTGCCTCTTGAGATCTTAAGTTGTAGGTTTCTATTACTTTTTTTAAAAAAATCTCTTCTACTGTGACTTTCATTCCCATAAGTTCTGTGATTTGTTTTTTCAGACTTTTGATTTCTTCTTTTTGTTCGTCCCCTGCCTTCTTTATATCCTCCCTCAATTCAATGATTTGATTTTTGATGAGATTTTCCAGGTCTGTTCAAACATCCTGAATTAATTGTTACAACTCCTGTATCTCATTTGAATTGTTGATTTGTTTCTTCGACTGGGCCATATCTTCAATTTTCTGAGTATGATTTGTTATTTTTTGCTGGTATCCAGACATTTAATTTCTGTAATTAGTTTATTCTGGATATTGTTTTCCCTCTTTTACCTAGGATTTTCTTGCTAGATGGCTTTGTTCTCTATCTGTTTTTGACATTCAGTTTAGCTTACTTAGACCCCTAGCATAGGTTTTGTTTAACAGATTATAATTTTTTCACTTTTTGTTTTCTTGTTTCCTGCCCTGTGTGTATGGTGCTTTTTTGCCTTAGAAGGGTCTACTTAGGTATTATAGACCCCAGTCAGATTTTCCCAGACCAGACTGGCCTTCTCTCAGGAGGAAATAGTTACTTGTATCAGTTTTCTCTGAGGGTGAGACCCAGCAGGTTGAAAAGCTTTCCTATGAAGCCTCTAGACTCTTTGTTTTTCCTATCCTGCCAAGTATGTGGTGCATGTCTGCCTGCAGGTCGCAACAGCATAAAGTGATGCAGTACCTTTAACTTCAGCAGACTCTCCCTGCTGGGCACGTGGTTGAGACAGAGGAGAGGTTGTAGGCTGGTTTTAAAGGCTTCAGTTTTCCAGTCCCTGGGGTCTGAATTCCTTGAGGAAGAGATTCCACCCAAGCTGGGCCCCACCCCTCTCCTGGGGAAGGCACAACTTCCAGGGAATTACCTCCTTTCACCTGACCGGACTCTTTGTCTCTCAGATAAGCTTAATTCCACTCTTCCCTGGTGCAGTTGGAGCCTGAGAAGCCTTGCAGTTGTATCCAAAGAGCAGTCAAGCTGTAGAAACACAGCCAGAAAAAAAAAAAAAAAGAAAAAAATCCTTTTCAGAGCAGGATCCTTGTTCCTCAGGTTTGCCAATCATGAGCTCAAGTTGGTAAATTGCTCTATGTATTTCCAGGTCCTATGTGCTCCCTTCTTTCCTTCAGGGCCCAGACCCTTTCAAATATTTTGTGCTGTCCAATCCAAAAAAACTCTTTTTTTTTTTCCTCATCAGCCATGCCTCCTCTGTGCTGGGGCAAAAACCACTGACCTCAGCTTTCACCCAAGGTTCAGCTGAGCTGGGGGCCTAATTTTAGTAGTCAGAATTTGTTAATTAATTCCACAATTGCAGTTTGGTTGAGCTCAGCCCCTTGCTGTTAATAAGGTCTCTTTCCTTTCCCCTCTGGGAACCAGCCTTTGGGGGAGGGGCATTGGTCTCTGCAGCTTGGGGGCCTAAACAGTTTTGGATGGGATCACAGCTGTTCCTGCCTGTCCAGACTGGTGTATGCTATGTGTCTGGTCATTGATGTGGCTCCAGCAGTTGTTCTGTACTGTTCCTGGCTATTTACTAGCTGCTCTGGAGGACAAACTAAATTCCACATTTCACTAAGCCGTCATCTTGCTCTCCCTCCCTGACTGATGGTTTTTTTTTTTTAAAGTTTTTAAAAAATTTTTTTTATTTTTTACTTTTTTTACATGGGCAGGCACCGGAAATCGAACCCGGGTCTTCTGGCATGACAGGCAAGCGTTCTTGCTGCTGAGCCACTGTGGCTCACCCCTGACTGATGTTTTGAGGACTGAAGAATTACAAGTAGAATTGGAATGCCAGCTAGTAGGCAACTACAATAATCTGAATGGAAATGGTGGTGGCTTGGATTAGGGTGGAAGCAATGGAAATAGAGGAAAAGTGACAGAACGTGGCTACTTTTGGAAGTAGGGGCAGTAGGACTTGCTAATGAGCTTATGTGGGATGAAGGAAAGAGGAAAATAAGTCAAGGATGTTTATAGAATTTCTGACTTGAAAAACAGGATACAATCTATATGAAATGTGTAAGAAGAGAGGTACAAGTTTCGGTTTATTATTTTCCTAATGTATCTCTGTCACCTTAGTGGTGTTCTGGAGGAAACAGTGTTCAATCTGCCTTCTTGCTTTCCTAGATAAATCATCTTAGAATTAAGAATCATGTCTAGAACTAATGTCTAGTTTATTAGCACAAAGTTTGTGGAATCTTTTTATTTTTAATTTATCCATCTCTAGCTTTCTGGAACCTTCATGGTTTTCTATAAATCCTGAAGATTACTAAAAAAGGCTTAGAAATATTGTATACAGGGACTTTTAATACCCTGAGATACATGCAAACTAAGTTGAAAGAACTGAATATATATCTCTGTGTGTGTGTATTTACTTCATTTTATTCACCTAACTTCAACTTCAGGTTCTTGTACCAATGGTTGTTCCACTCTCTCTAGACCAAAAATCATTCATCTTGAGAAGAAAAGTAAGAATTGAGTATTGCCTTCATTATTCCCTTTGACATGTGTTAACACATCATAAATCCTAAACAATATGGCTATTTTTGGTTTGTTCTTAATCCTTTAAACCAAATAAAATAAGCTACTTTAATCATCCACAGCATGTTTTAAAGCCCTAACTTATTTGAGGATTTAGTAGATTTGGTTGTATTCTCACTGTTCTTTGAAATTCTCTTCTACCCACCCTTAGAAATATCTTTCAATTTTCGTAGCAGAAATCTAAAGAATTCTTTCTTAATTCTTCAAATAAGCTATGCTTGCATGGTCAGGATTATACTTTTGACAGTTTCTCAGCTCACTTGACCCTTTAGAGCCTTAGGACAAGAAATCACACTTCTCATTTTTCTGCTTTTCTTAAGTTTTTGAAACATTCTAATTACGATCACTTTTAATTTGTCAGAAGTAGGCTGAACACAGCAACTCTACTGGTTGTCTCATGTCCTTCTAGGATATGAAAGACTGACCACAGGCCATCAAGAATTCTTAGAGTGGAATAGGACTTCCAATTTTTCTCTCTCTTGACTTTTATCCAAATACTTCTCAGTATAACAAGAAGAAAAAGTAAGAGGAGGAGAAAGAAGAAGAGGTAGAAGAGGATGAGGTAGAAGAGGAGGAGGGAATGCTTTCTCACTTAAGTTTCACAATCATCAATCAAGTATTCTTTAAAAACGCCGAGTAAATGGAGGCTTAAGGTAAAATAATCTGGCCATGGTCCTAAAGCTAGTAAGTGGCAGAGCTGGCTCTGATCTCAAGTCTCACTATAGAACTTGAGCTATTAAATTATTGTATTACACGGCTCACTCCCAGGATTATAGAATTCCACACATGGAAATATTTTCCTGACATACATCACTACTTTAATGCCCCAAATCTCTACTGCTTTTTATAAAAAGGCAGTACAAATTCAATATTTCTAAAATCACTTGGATATACAGTGCCACTGGATATCCTTTCTGTGTTTTCCTGGTCAGCTCTTTTTCCTTCCCTCAAGCTCTTCACAGCAGTTATTTCAAACTTTCTCTACACTTCTCCAGTCTTCAATCCTGCACCTTTCTTGCCTCTCCTTCTATACTGAAGAAGATCATCTCACCTCCTATTTTACAGGAATACCAGATGAGAAATACCCTAAATTACCTGCTACCAAACTAGAAAATTAGAAATACTTAATCTTTCCACATTCCCTCCTGCTATAGTGGGTAAAGTCTTCATTCTATTGACTAAAGTCAATTTTTTTCACCTGGGATTCAGATTCCAGCTTCTGTATCTGTTGGATCTCATGTAATAGATTTTCCCTTCTCTCTATCATTACTGATTCCTTCCCATCTAAATTTGTATATACTTTTGGCTTACCAAAATTTCCTTTGATTGTATACTTGCAGCTACTGCTCCTTGCTTACTTTCCCCTTCATGACCAAGTTGCCTGCATTTGTCTTTACCATTTCCTCACCTCTGAATAATTTCAAAGCCAATATCTTCCATTCCCAACATTTCTGCTGCTAAACCCAGTAGGCATATTTTCATTCTCATCACACTTGCTTTTTCAGCATGACACAATGATCATCACTACCTCCTTTAAAATACTTTGTCCTCTTGGCTTCCATGATGTCCTTTTCTCCTGGTTTTCCACCAACTGTATCTCATTGCTGTTTCAGTCACCATTGAGTGCTCCTTTTCCTCTTCCCATTCTTGAAATACTGCTATTATTTGGGGCTCTGTTACAATCTCCTTTCTTTTTTATTCTGCCATGGCCTTCAAGGGCCAGTGAGGTAACAAGGAAAAGTGGTCAGGTGAAGATAAAGTGTTGGGGACGTGGATATATTGGAGAGCTCATGTCATCAAAATGCATTCAAACTTAAAATGTTTAAAGACACTGTGCTGGCCAAACAATGTCTGTGGACTGAATTCAGTCTGGAGGTCATTTCATTTTTCTGTTATAATATCTCTTCATTCATCTCATTCATTGACTCACTCACCCAAATAACAAATATGAGGCAGGTCTACCTCTCCTCAATCATCTTTTTTTTTTTTTTTTCTTTTTTTTTCTCTGTCATTTATTTATTTTAAGAGAAGTTCTAAGTATAGAGAAAAATCATGCAGAAGATACAGGGTTCCCATATACCACCCTATTTGTCTTTATTTTTGAAAGATAATTTTGCCAGATACAGAATTGGTGGTTGAGTTTTTTCTTTATGGATTTTCAATATGCCATTTCACTGTCTCCTGGCCTCCTCCTCTGCTGGAAAATCCTCTGCTAATTTTACTGAGGATCCTTGTATGCAACAAGTCACTTCTTTCTTGCTGTTTTCAAAATATTCTTGGTCTTTGGGGTTTGACAATTTCACTCTAACTTGTCTCAGTTTAGATCTATTAAGAGTCTATCCTGCTTGGAGTTTACTGAGCCTCCTGGATGTGTACTTCCATGCCTTTCATCAGATTTGGGAAGTTTTGGCCCTTTGTTCTTCAAACAGTTAATACTATTTCTATTCCTTTCTCTCCTTCCAGTACTTCTGAGACTCCAGTGATGTGTATAGTTAGTATATTTGATGGTGTCCCACATGTCCTTCAGGCTGTTCATTTTTCTTCATTATTTTTTCTTTCTGCTCCTCATTCTGGATAATTTTAACAGTCTTGTCTTCAGGTTCACTGATCCTTTCTTTTTCCTGATAAAATCTGTTGTTGAATCCATCTAATGAGTGTTTCATTTTAATTATTGTACTATTCTAGCTTCAAAATTTCTGTTTAGCTCCTTCTAATTTCTATCTCTATTTTTTTTAGACAACATTTTCCCAATTTTCTTTAGCTCACTGAACATACTAAGACAGTTAAACTCTTTCACTAATAGTTCTAGTTATGAGCTTCCTCAAGGATGGTTTCCACCAAATTATTTTTTCCTGTGATTGAGCCATACTTTCCTATATGTTTATAATTTTTGTTTGAACTGGGCATCTTGAGTATTATGCTGTTGTAATTCTGGAAATTTAGTTATCCCACTCATCTGGGATTGATGAGGTTGTTGTTGTTGAGGGCTGGAGCCATCAATTTGTGACTTTTCCAAACTATTTTGCTCCTGTTCCACTCTTATTAGCTTAAGGAAACCAGGCTCATAAGGTAGGAACTGTGGCGAAACAGGGACAAGCCGCCATCTTGGTAAAGGAGAAGAGGCTACGCTTGACCTCTCCCCCACCCCCAGCCTCTATATGGCCAACTGCCGTGGGAGGGGCTCGGCGCCTGCGCAGAGGCGCAAAACCCCTCCCCTCAATCATCTTAAAGGGCAGTGGAAGTGGCTTCATTTTATACTTTATAGATTGAACATAAAAATATTTTCAAAGATATCTTCTCATATGAAATTGGACACTTTCTTCTAGTCTGTTTGTCAACTCAGGCGTATTATACTATTTATTATGTTCATCATTTTATCTCAATAGGTCCTCTGTATTTACTTTAAAGTTCTCTTGGTTAGGATAGCTAGCTTGCAATGTTTCCCCAATCACTAAATAAAGTACTCCATTGTCAGCTAAGAACCATTTTCTAGTTGTCTGAGGACATGGTCCTACAACACAAATCTATCTTTTTTGTGACTGGTAGTCATATCTTCATAATCACAGGAATAAATGGATTTGAAGAGTCTTAACAGGTTCTATATAATAATATAGATGTCCTAAAATGATGCACACTTTCTTCTGAATGTCAGGTTTACATAAGGCTCTATGCAAATGGTACAAGAGAATCATCAACTAACTTGATGAACTTTATTCTTATAGGTGGTAACAATAGATTTCCTTGATTCTGCTAGAACTTAGAGATTGTTCTTTTTGTGTGATTTTCAAATGACTGGACACATACCTAATGATAACTGAATTTATTCTCTTTATGTTCCTTCTCTTTTATATTCCTTTATTTAGGTTACCCATTCATAAAATGAAATTGACATTGATAAAATGAGTCTATAAGCTCTTTAAACAATGAAAACCTTAATCTATATTCATATTTTTGCTATTATCCTTTTCATTATAATTTTTGAAGGAGCACAATTTCTATTGCATAAGTATGACAGAATAGAGTTTGTTTTTCCTCTCTTTAAATGTCATATTTTTCTGCTTGCCATCTATCTGACATTGTTTTTCTCCCCTTAAGAAAGCTAGAGATTTCTAAATCTACATGCCTGTTCAGAATCTTTTTTTTTTATTATAATAGAATTTCTATTAAATGATAGCACTATTGAAAATGAAATCTCCTGTGATGTTTGGAGGGGATAATGAGGATAAACACATTCTACATCCCTCATAGAGTGTTCCTCCTGAAACATTTGAAAACTGAGAAGTGTCCTGAGAGAAGTGTTTTCTTTATTTTAAAAAGCATGCAAGATTTAGCACAAATTTTCTATGAATTTTTATCTGTAAGAAATAAATTTAGATTGATTTTTTTTTAATGGTCACAGTTCGATGAAATTGACTAGACTGAAACTCTTTTTAGACAACTGCTGGAAAAATATCCATTACAGCTCTTTTTCATACATTCAATATGGGCTAATTTCTGTTTTACATGTTTTTCATATAGCTTTCAGGGTTTTTTTATTTTTAACTTTTTTATCGTATAGTATAACATATACACAAAGCAAAGAAATGAAAAAGAAATAGTTTTTCAAAGCACTCTTCAACAAGTAGTTACAGGACAGATTCCAGGTCATGGGCTACCATATGATCCTCTCATATTTTTCCTTCTAGCTGCTCCAGAATGCAGGAGGCTAGAGGGCTAAAATATTTTTTTTTTTATCATCACAATCGACTTTTTTTCCTTTTTGTGTGTGTGTGAAAAATAACATATACAACAAAGCTATAAATTTCCAAGCCAGCACAATAATTAGTTATAGGACATAATTCAGAGTTTGAGATGGGTTACAATTTCACCATTTTAGGTTTTTGCTTCTAGGTGCTCTAAAATACTGGAGACTAAAGGAGATACCACTTTATAAATTAAATGATTCAGCATTCATATTCATTTGTTAAATCCTATCTTCTCTGTGTAACTCCACCATCACCTTTGATCTTTCCATCCATCTCTTTAGGGGTGTTTGCGCTATGGCAATTCTTAATTTTTCATATTGGAAGGGCCTGTCACTAATACTGGGTAGGGAGATGGAACTATCTGATGTTCTGGAGAGGCTGGGCTAGGTTTCAGGACTTCTCTGGACCAGGGACCTGTCTGAAGCTTGTAGGTTTCTGGAAAGTTACTCTAGTGCATGGAACATTTGTGGAATCCTATATATTGCTCTAGGTGTTCTTTAGGATTAGCTGGAATGGTCCTGGTTGGGGGTTGGCAGGTTATGATAGGTAGCAAGGTCTACCTGAAGTTTGCATAAGAGCAAACGCCAGATGCTATTTGAAGTCTCTGCCACTGATACTTTATTAGTTACACTTATTTTCCCCTTTTGGTCAGGACGGAATTGTTGATCCCATGGTGCCAGGTCTGTATTCATCCCTGGGACTCTCCCACGTCGCCAGGGAACTTTCACCCCTGGATGTCATGTTCCATGTAAGGGGGAGGACAAAGATTTCACTTGCAGAATTGGGCTTAGAGAGAGTGAGGCCACTTCTGAGCAACAAAAGAGGTCTTCCAGAAGTAACTTGTAGGGATGCCTATAAGTAACCTAAGCTCCTCCGCTACCCTCATAAGCTTCACAAGAGCAAGCCTCATGATCAAGGGCATGACCTATTGGTTTGGGTGTCCCTAAAGTTTGACACAGTATCAGGGGATTCCCTGATGGTAAGGTTTAATAGTTCTTTATTCTTTCTCCTATCCCTCAGAGGACTTTGCCAATATTTTTTGATTATCTGCTTACTATACTCTAGGATGTATCCAGGCATTACAATAATCCATACAGGATTAAGGGACCTCTTTCTTATTCTGTGCTCCCTGTGTTTCAATTTTTCAAATGAGCTATACAGATAGGTTGAATTAGATTATGGACTATAGAAAATTTCAGTTCTAGACCAAATAAACCTTTCTTCCATTGGTCTAAAAGAGAACATGAGGTTCTAAAATATAGACACTGTCTTCCTTACCCCCATGTTCTGAATTACTTCAACCCCAACCTGCTTGGCTTCATTCTTTTCTGTAAATATCACGTTATACATATAAAACAGCCTCTCGAAATCTAGAAATAATAGTCACCAATCTGGACTTAATGTGACTGCTCTAAAAGCTTACAATCTAGGCCCCTGTTTTCTCATAGGCATTTTCGAAAGGTGACCATACCATTCTTGTTCTTTTGTTTCTGGCTTATTTTGTCACACTAAATATCACACATGTCCATTCACATTGTTGCATGCCCCACAACTTTGTTCCTTTTTGTAGCAGTACACCCTTCATTCACAAGCATACAGCATTGTTCACCAATCTACTTCCCCATCAGTGCATCCTTCAGCAATTGCATTCATCAGGCATTACGTACAGCGCCCAAAGTCCACAGTCCATCAACATTCTCAATTTTAGATAATTTCATTGTTCCCAAGAGAAAGAAAACCAATAAACACTACATACTTGCCAAACAGGAAATCTAAACCTCCTCTTAACTCTTGTCCCTCCCCCCATTATTTACCTCTGCTGTTGCTGTAGTAGTGCTGATGGTTTCCTTCTGAACACAGCTCATAGCATGCAATAGGAGTTTCCCCCTGTACCCTGGACTTAAACATTCTTTGAACAAGAATCATATCTTTGAAGTAATTCTTGCAAGAACGAATTCATATTTCTACTTTTAATCAGTGGGACATGTAGGTCTATACAAACCCTTTCAATCTTGTTCATCTTCAATATGGTAATATTACTTCTAGACCCACTGGAGAACTAACTTCACTCCTATTTGCTCCCTTACATTTGAGTTCAACCTCATTAGCTAACGATTCACCCATCTCTAGCTTCTATTTATCTCTAAGTCCCCTATATTCTGTATTATAAGCCTCTGATTATACCTTTATTCTGGTCATAAAAGTGGAATCATGTAGTATCTATCCTTTTCTCTCTGGCTAATTCCACTCAGCATTATGCCCTCAAGGCTTACCTATCTTGTCATGTGCTTCAGGACATCATTTTGTCTTACTGCTGCATAATATTCCATTGTACGTATATACCACAATTTGTTGATCTATTCGTCTGTTGATGGGCATTTGGTTTGCTTCCATCTTTTGGAGACTGTGAATAATGCTGCTATGAACATTGGTGGGCACATCTGTTTGTGTCATTTTTGCTTTCAGTTCTTCTGGGTATATGGTGAGTAGTGCTATTGTTGAGTCATAGGGCAACTTGATACTTAGTTTCCTAAGGAATCGCCAAACAGTCTTCCATAGTGGCTGCACCACTATACATTCCCACCAGCAGTGCATAAGTGTCCCAGTTTCTCCATATCCTCTCCAATATTTATAGTTTCCTGTTTGTTTAATAGCAACCATTCTTATAGGTGTGAGGTGGTATCTCATTGTAGTCTTGATATGCATTTCCCTTACAACCAATGAAAATGAGCATCTCTTAATATGCCTTTGAGCCATCTGTATTTGCTCTTCAAAAAAATGCCTATTTATATCTTTAAGCCCATTTTATAATTGGGTTGTTTGTTCTTTTGTTGTTGAGTTGGATGATTTCTTTGTATATACAGGAAATCAAACCTTTGTCCGATTGAGTTGGCTGCCTCTTCACCTTTTTGTCAAAGTCTTTTGAGGTGCAGAAGCACTTGATTTTGAGGAGTTCCCATTTATCTATTTTTCCCTTTGTTGCTTGTGCTTTGGGTGTAAAGTTTAGGAAGCTACCTCCTATTACTAGGTCTTGAAGATGTTTCCCTACATTTTCTTCTAGAAGCTTTATGGTGTTAGTTCTTATACTTAGGTGTTTGATCCACTTTGAGTTAAATTTTGTGTAGCGTGTAGATAGAGGTCCTCTTTCATTATTTTGGCTATTGATATCCAGTTCTTCTATACCCAATTATTGAAAACACTATTTTGTCCCTCTGCACTCTCTATTTGATTCTATTGGTTAATGTTTCTGTCATTGTGCCAGTATCATGATGTTTTGACAGCTGTGGTTTATAATAGGTTTTAAATTCAGGGAGAGCTAATCCTCTCACTTCGTTCTTCTTTTTTAGGATGCTTTTAGCTATTCAGGGTCTATTTCCGTTCCAGATGAATTTGGTAATTAGCTTTTCCAATGTTCAAAGTAGGTTGTTGGAATTTTGATTGGTACTGTGTTGAATCTGTAGATCAATTTGGGGAGAACTGACATCTTAACTATATTTAGCCTTCCTATCCATAAGCAGGGAATGTCTTTCCACATATTTAGATCTCCTTTAATTTATTTTAGCAATGTCGTGTCATTTTCCATGTACAAGTTTCTTTACGGCCATAGTTAAGTTCATTCCTAAGTACTTGATTCTTTTAGTTGCTATTTTGAGTGGATTTTTTTCTTTAACTGACCCCTCAGCTAGGTCATTGCTTGTGTATAGAAATGTTACTGATTTTTGCACATTAATTTTATATCCCACTACCTTGCTGAATTTGTTTATTAGTTCAAGTAACTCTGTTGTAGATTTCTCAGGCACTTCTAAGTATAGTATCACATCATCTGCAAATAATGAGTTTTACTTCTTCCTTTCCAATCTGGATGGCTTTTATTTCTTTGTTCTAGCTAGAACTTCTAGCACAATGTTGAATAATAGTGGTGACAGTGGCCACCCGTGTCTTGTTCCTGATCTTAGGGGGAAAGCTTTTAGTCTCTCTCCATTGAGCATGATGCTGGCTATTGGTTGTTCATATATTCCCTTTATCATATTGAGTTAGTTACCTTTGATTCCTATCTTTTGGAATATTTTTTATTCAGAAAAGATGCTGAATTTTGTTGACTGCTTTTTCTGCATCAATCGAGATGATCATGTGGTTTTTCCCTTTTGATTTGCTAATATGCTGTATTACATTAGTTGATTTTCTTGTGTTGAACCATCCTTGCATTCCTGGTATAAAACCCACTTGGTCATGGTGTATAATTCTTTTAATGTGTTGTTGGATTCAAATTGCTAATACTCCATTGAGAATTTTTGCATCTATGTTCATTAAGGAGATTGGCCTGTAGTTTTCCTTTCTTATAGCACAGCATCTTTACCTAGCTTGGGTATTAAAATGCTATTAGCTTCATAAAATGAGTTAGGTAGATTTTTCCTCATTTTTTTTGGAAAATTTGAGCAGGATTGGTGTTAGTTCTTTTTGGAATGTTTGATAAAATTTCTCTTTAAAGACATTTGGCCCTGGGATTTTCTTTGTAGGAAAATTTTTGATGACTGATTGAATCTCTTTACTTGAGAATGGTTTGTTGAGATCTTCTGTTTCTTCCTGAGTCAGTGTAGCTTGTTTGTATGTCTCCAGGAATTTGTCCATTTCATCTAAGTTGTCTAGTTTATTGATGGACAGTTGTTCATAGTATCTTCTTATGATTTCTTTTATTTTTTCAGGGTCTGTGGTAATGCACCCTTTCTAATTATTTTATTATATTTGCATCCTCTATCTTTTTTTCTTTGTCACTCTTCTAGTGGCCTATCAATTTTATTGATTTTATCAAAGAACCAACTTTTGGTTTTATTGATTCTATTGTTCCTTTGTTCTCCCATTCATTTATCTCTGCTTTAATTTTTGTTATTGCTCTTCTTCTGTGGGGTTAGTTTGCTGTTCTTTCTCAGGTTCCTCCAGGTGTGTTGTTAAGTCCTCAATTATTGCTATTTTTTTCTTTTTAATATGACATTTAGAGCAATAAATTTCCCTCCCAGAACAACCTTTGTTGTATCCCATATATTCTGATAAGCTGTATTCTCATTTTCATTTATCTCTAGATAACTACTAATTTCTCTAGCAATTTCTTCTTTGACTGACTGGTTGTTAAAGATTGTGGTATTTAATCTCCATATATTTGTGAACGTTTTCATTCTTTGGTGGTTATTGAGATCCAGCTTCATTCCATTTTGATCCAATAAAGTGCTTTAATAATTTCAATGTTTTTAAATGTATAAAGATCTGTTTTGTGCCCCAGCATATGATCTATTCTGGAGAATGTTCCACGAGCACTAGAGAAGAATGTATATCCTTATGCTTTGGGGTGCAATAACCTATATATGTCTCTTAGGGCTAAATCAAGTTATTTTACTTCTCTTTTTCCTTGTTGATCTTCTGTTTGGTTGTTCTAGCTATAGAGGGAGAGAGTGGTGTATTGAAGTTGCCTATTACTACTATTGAAATATCTATCGCTCCCTTCAGTTCTGCCAATGTCTGTCTCATGTACTTTGGAGCTCCTTGATTGGGAGCATAAACATTTATGATTGTTATATCTTCTTGGTGAATTGACACTTTAATTAGTATAAAGTGTTGTTTTTTGTCCTTATGATGTCTTTTCATTTAACATCTACTTTGTGCAGTATTACTATAGCTACTCCTGCTTTGTTTTGGTTACAACTTGTGTGGAAAATTTTTTCCCATCCTTTCACTTTCAATCTATTTGTATCCTTGTGTCTAAGATGAGTCTCTTGCAAGCAGCATATAGCTAGATTATGTTACTTAACCCATTCTGATAATCTATATCTTTTAATTGGTAAGCTTAGTCCATTAACATTCAAAGTTACAACTGAAAATGTGTTTCATGAATCCACCACCTTATCTTTTTTTATATTATTTGTCAGATATATATTCTTTTCCCTCTTTCTCTTTATATTCTTTAAATTACTGTTGGTGATACTCTTCAATTCTGTGCCCTCCTCTAGACCTTCTTCTCCTGTCTATTTTTTCAGCTGGCAGAACTTTTAGTATTTTTGGTAGGGCTGGTCTCTTGTTGACAAATTTTTCAGGACTTCTTTCTCTGTGAAAACTTTAATCTCATCCTCAGTTTTGAAAGAGAATTTGGCTGGGTACAGTATTCTTGGCTGGAAGTCTTTCTCTTTCAGGATCCTGAATATATCATAGCACTGCCTTTTTGCCTCCTGGGTGCTAGTTGAGTAGTCTGAACTCAGTCTTATTTGGTTTCCCTTGTATGTAGTAGATTATTTTTCTCTTGCCATTTTCAGGATTTTATGCTTCTCTTCAACATTTGACAGACTGATTAGTATGTGCCTTGGGGAAGGTCTGTTTGGATTCATTCTATTTGGAGTTCGTTGGGCTTCTTTGACTTGTATATTTATGATGTTTAAGAGGATTGGGCAGTTTCCCCCCATTATATCCTCAAGTATTCTTCCAAGCCCTTTACTCCTCTCTCCTCCTTCTGGGACACCAATGATTCTTATATTTGCATGCTTTGCTTTGCCTATCATTTCCCTGAGATCCAATTCAAATTTTTCCATCTTTTTTGCCATTTGCTGTTTTGAGTCTTTGAAGTCAATTCTCCTGTCCTGTATATCACTTATTGTTTCTTCTGTCTCTTCAAATCTGGTGTTGTGTACCTCTCATATGTTTTTTCTTTGGTCAACAGAGACTTTAATCTCTGTGATATCTGCTATTTTTCTATTTACTCTTTCAAATTCTTCTTTATGCTCTTCTACTGTCTTCTTCATCTCCTTTATGTCATTTGTTATCCCAGTTATTTCCCAGTTATTTTATTAAGTAGAGTTGCATGAATATCTTTGATTAGGTGTGCCAAAATCGGTGTCTCCTCTGGTGTTTTTAATTTGGTCATTAGGCAGGGCTACTCTGTCTGCATTGTGACATGCTTAGTGATCTTCTACTGTCTTCATGGCATGTAAATTTCTTGATTGATTTACTTTGGGAGTTGATTTCCTTCAGTCATCTAAGGCCTTGTGTTTGGAGGGAGCAGGGCACTGGGTGGGGCACTCAGTGTTGTGGTTTGTTTCAGGGCAGGTAAAGGTGCAGGTTGGGGATGTAATGCTGATGCTTATGAATGTGTACACCCAGCAACCAAGGAGGATGTAGCTGCGTGGGTGCACCAGTCTGGGGGTGGGGGTCGCATAACCCTGGTGTGCCCTGGTCTAAGGCACAGGGACCCTTGTGCGCATGTGTAGAGCTATGGCAGCAGGTTGGCATTATGCCTTTATGGACTGGGGACAGATGTTACCTGGCTGTGTAAGTCAGTGCTTTCTGCGAGCTGGGAAGTGCGGCTGAGGGCTGTGCCCATGCACGGTTCGAGGAGTGCTATAAAGTGAGGCTCCCAGAGCTGAATGATGTGATTGGGGGCCCAAGGGCATGCATGTGCCTGGGAGTGCTGTAAACTGATGAGCAGAGCTCAGGGGTGGTGGGGTGAGGCTGTGTGGCACTATGGACGGGGGGACAGGGGACAGGGGTAGCCTGGGTATGGAGGTCAGTGCCTACAGCCTTTATGCACTGGTAATAGCTTGCAGGGAACAGGGAGGGGGAGGTTATCCTTGAAAGCAGTGCAGGAGAGATGGGCTGGGCTGCACTTGGTGTGGAGCAGGTATGTGCACTGGTGGGGTGGGGGTGCCTGGAGTGTAGGAAATGGGAGTGGGTGACGGGGTTCACATGCATGGGATGTGGGATGAGTGCACCAGTCACCAGTGCACTGGTGAGGGCAATGCGCCCAGGGAATGTGACTTGGTTTACTTCCTAGTCTCTGGCTCCCATCCATGCATTCCTGGGGGCTCTGCACCTTCACACCAGGCTCTAGATTTCTACCTTCAGTTACTTAGCTCTGCAACTAGGGCTGCCCTATGTGGTGTAGAAGGCTCTCCCAGGTCAGTTACACTCCTGAATCACCACCTCAGTTGCCCTCCTGTTCCTTCTCTGTTTTTCGCAGAGCAGGGCTAATCTTGAGCTACTCTATTCAGCCATCTTTCTGGAAGTCTCCCTGCTCAGAATCTTATACTTCCAGATTCCTTTTATATGTTTCTTTGTTTTCTTTAGGAACTCTTCAAACTTTCTAATAAGGTGGAATTTTAATCACTTTTCCCTCAAAGACACCTGCTTGAATGTAAACTACTTATGACCAAAAGACAAATTGAGCAAAATTTCTGTAATTCATCAGAGTTATAAACTATCTCATAGCTAGGAATTGCACTTTCAGACAGAACTGTAGCCTTTTCTTGTTCTTTTTGAGAGTTCCTGGGTTAGCTTTCTGGATGAGCTGCCGGAACATTTTTTTTAAACATTTTTTATTTTGAAATATAACATATACATATATATATATATATAAAAGCCATAAATTTCAAAGTATACTTTAGCAAATAGTTATAGAATGGATTTCAAAGTTTATTATGGTTTGAACAGTTCCACAACTAGAGGTTTTTCTTTCTAGCTGCGGCAAGACACTGGAGATGAAAATAAATAACAATATAATGATTCAGCAGTCATATTCATTTGTTCAATCCCATCTTCTATGTACAACTCCTCCTCTGCCCCCCTTTATCCTTCTCCCAATCTTTAGGGATATTTGGGTGTACTGTTTTGAAAGGACGTATGTCCCCTAGAAAAGCCCTGTTTTAATCTAAATCCCATGTCGTAAAAGCAGAATAATCCCTATTCAGTACTGTATGTAATTAGATCATCTCCCTGGAGATGTGACCCAATGAGGAGTGGTTGTTCAGCTGGATTAGGGGAAATGTGTCTCCACCCATTTGAGGGGGTCTTGATTAGTTTCAGAAGTCCTATAAAAGAAGAAACATTTTGGGAGATTCAGAGAGAGATTTCTGAGAGAGCAGAGAATGACCTAGCCACAAGAAGCAGAGTCCACCAGCCAGCAACCTTTGGAGATGAAGAAGGAAAATGCCTCCCGGGGAGTTTCATGAAACAAGAAGCCCGGAGAAGAAGCTATCAGAAGAAGCTAGCAGATGATGCCATGTTTGCCATATGTCCTTCCAGATGAGAGAGAAGCCCTGACTGTGCTCACCATGTGCCTTTCCACTTGAGAGAGAAACCCTGACCATGTATGCCATGTGACTTCTCACTTGAGAGAGAAACCCTGAACTTCATCGGCCTTCTTGAACCAAGGTATCTTTTTCTGGATGCCTTAGATTGGACATTTCTATAGACTTGTTTTAACTGGGTTGCTTTCTCCTCCTCAGAACTGTAACTAGCAACTTATTAAATTCCCCCTTTTTAAAAGCCATTCTGTTTCTGGTATATTGCATTCCAGCAGCTAGCAAACTAGAGCATTGGGCTATGCCCATTCTAACTTTTTCATGTTGAAAAGGGGCATTGACAATATTTGATAGGAGGATGGAACTAGTTGATGTTCTTGGAGAGACTGGTCCTTCTGGGTTTCAGGAGTTATCTGGCCTAGGAACCATCTGGAGGTTGCAGGCTTTTGGGAAGTAACTAAGTGCATGAAACTTTTGTAGAATCTCAGATAAAGCCCTAGGTGTTCTTTAGGATTAAGAGAAATGATGTTAGTTGGGGTTTGGCAAACCATGAGCTGCCAGAACTTTTAAGTTAAGCCATTCCTTTCTTACACCACCTAGCATTTCTGCACATCACTTTACTAACAAAAATGCAAGATTAAAATCCATTTATCAAACCACAAGGAATTAAGGATAATTATCATCTCTTTTCACTCCCCCCTTTTTTTTTTTGCAGCAAAATCAGTTTGCTTTTTCTTCCTTTTAGCTCAGCAAAATTAACTTCTGCACATCATTTTACAAGGAAACAAACAAGTAAAAAACTCCTGATATTACTATTCTTATGCAGGACATTTTAATAGCTGTTAACTGGGATTCAGTACAACTAAGTTCTGTTTACAATTGCTTTTTTTTCTTCTTGCTAGAATATGGCAGCTACCATTAGATCACAGTGAGCTGTCACAGACTAATCAGCCTACTGTAAAGCAGAAATGAATTTTTTAAATCTACCCTTTCTAAAATTAATTTACATATTCTTCTTTTTGCATCTTTTTTTTTTAAATAAAGTTTTTATTTTAGAATATTTCAATCCTCAGGAAAGTTACAGAGAAAACACAGAGTTCCCATATACCCTTCAACCAGCTTCCCCTAAAATTAATACTTTACAATTCTATGGTACATTGTCAAAATTATGAGACCAACATTAGAATGTTACTATTAAATAAACCCCAAACTTTATTCAGATTCACCAGTTTTTTACACATTTGCCTTATGTGTGTGTGTGTGTTTAGGATTCATTCTTATGAACCACAATACATTTAGATATCATGTTCAAGTCTCCTTTGGCCCGTGATAGTTGCACAGTCTTTCCTCAGTTGCCATGACCTTTTTCGACAAATTTTGAGGAGTACTGGTCATTATTTTGTACAATGTTCCTCAATTTGGGTTTTTCTGATATTTTTCCCATTAGTTGGGCATTATGAGTGTTGGAAAGAATATTGCAGAAACAAAGTTCCTACATTATCATATTTTATCAGGCATACATGGTATCAACATGACTCATCACTGGTGATATTAATCTTGATCATTTGGTTAAGATAGTGTTTGACAAATTTCTCCACTGTAAATTATGGTCTTTCCCCTTTCCATAGTCTATTTCTTGAGTGTGGGTAATTAAGTCTAGCTCGTACTCAAGGGTTTGATGGGAGTGGGGGGTAGAATTAAGCTCCACCTCCTGGAGGGAGAAATGTGTGCTTATATTATTAGAATTCTTCTGTGAGGAAAATCTGTCTCTTCTCTTCCACGTATTTATATTTTGTGTTGTAATCCAATATATCATGCTATTTGTTTGTCAAATTGTTCCAGCTTTGGTCATTGGGAGCTTTTTTAAGTTAACTCCTGCATTCCTTTGACATGCTCCCATCTTTTTGTTTTTGAACACTTCCTTGCTTTCTGTTTCCAGACTCATCTTTTATTCTCATCTTTTATCTTCTCTGCCTCAGTACTACAATGAAACATTTCTTCAGAGTTCTGGTTTCTTTTTTGATGAATGGGATTTAGAAACCAATATATGGGAGCTGTGTGTGCCAACTGCTACTGCGTGCCACTGTCTTGAGGCTGTCTCAGCAGACACCTAGGAAATATATGTTATGTATACTAATCCATGTCTATTTTATCTTTGTATGTATGTGTATGTAGGTGTATAAATATGTCTATATATTTATACATTGTGCTAAACATGAGTTCAAACTAACATTTCCAACTCAAGTATCACCAAGTTCATTCTAGTCTAACTCACTTGTTTGTCTGAAACTTCCCTCTATGTCCCTTTTAAACTGATAGATTGTAGGTATCTACCATGCGGTGGGCTGGAGCTATATTTTTTGGGAATAAGATTTGTTTTTCCCTACATGTGATGCTCATGCCAAAACTACCAATCATAGACTTTGAATGACTTATCCACCATAATAATATTTCACACAGTCTTGCTTCTGATCTAGGAATTCAGTGGCAATGGGCCAATGCTCCTGGAATTCACTAGATTTAGCATGTTCGCCATAAACAAGAAGCTGGCTTGTGAGGCAGGGCAAAATAGTGGCCAGTGAGGTGTAGAATTTAGTTCACCCTTCAGAACAGCTAGTAAATAGCCAGAAACTATACGGAATAATTACTGGAGGGGGGGACATCAGTGATTGGATACACAGTGTATACCAGTCTGGAATGAATGGAACAGCTGAGATTCTACACAGAACTGCAAGTTTCACAAACTGTGGAGGCAGGTACCCCTCCCACATGGGCATGACAGGCTGGTTCCCCAAAGGGAAAGAAAATAGATTTAAATAGTATCAAGAGCTTAGCTCAACCAAGGTACAGTTATGGAATTACTTA
The DNA here is from genome assembly GCF_023851605.1 of Tamandua tetradactyla. Classification (NCBI taxonomy): domain Eukaryota; kingdom Metazoa; phylum Chordata; class Mammalia; order Pilosa; family Myrmecophagidae; genus Tamandua; species Tamandua tetradactyla. The sequence continues at coordinate 46,099,025 of NC_135344.1, forward strand.
ACAAATTTTGACTACTGGAAACAGGCCCTGAGCAGAGGTAAACCTGGAGTAACCACTAGAGGAACAAGGAGTTTTTGCCTCAGCAAAGAGAAGGTGGGTCTGATGGGAAAATAACAATAATAACAAAGGCTTTTTGAGTTGGACAGCAGAAAATACTGGAAAAGGACTTGACCCCAAGAAAAGGGGATATGTAGAGGCATGTGCCAATTCAAGCTCTTGATTGGCAAACCTGGGGAGCAGGGCCCACCTCTGAAAAGGCTGTTTTTTTTTTTTTTTCATAAACAGCTCACTAGATAGAACAGCAGGCATTCCCAGGCTCCAGCCCTGCCCCAGGCAAGGGAAGAATTAAGGCATGTCTGAGAGACAAGGTAATTAGTCTGGCAAAAGGGGTTAATTCCCTAAAGTGCATATCTTCTACAAGAAAAGGGAGTGGGGCTCATCTGACATAGAGGCCCTCCTTCAGGGAATTCAGACTCTAGGGGCTAGAAAACAGAAGCAATCAAAGCCCTCTCAATACCTCAGCCTCTGTCTCAACCACACTATTGGCAGAAAGAGTTTGATGAAATTAAATGCACAACATCAATTCATGCTGGTGGAGAGCTGCAGGCTGATAAGTGCCACATATTGGGCAGGACAGGAATAGCATAGAGTCTAGGGGCTTCATAGGAAAGTCTGACAACCTGCTGGGTTGCATCATCAGGGAAACTTGATGCTGGCTACTCACTCCTTCTGAGATGTGAGCCTGTCTTGTCTGGAAAAATCTGACTGGAGTTGATAACTGAGGTCACCTTCCTCAAAAAAAAGGTTCCATATAGGCAGGGCAAGAAACAGAAAAACAAGAACTGAAAAATTCTGATCAGTGTCACAGAACCTATGCTAGCAGTCTAGAATAAGTTGAACTGAATGCCAAAAAAAATCTAGATAAAGAACAAAGCATCCAACAAGAAAACCTTAGGTAAATGAGTGAAGATAATCTCCAGAACAAACTAATTAAGGAAATGAAATGCCTAGTGTGATAGTTAGATTCAGTTGTCAATTTAGCCAGGTGAACGTGCCTAGTTCTGTTGCTGTGGCCATGAGTCAATGGTATGAGAACCTCATTTGTTGCTGATTATATCTGCAGTCGGCTAGGAGGCGTGCCTGCTGCAATGAATGACGTTTGACTTAATTGGCTGGTGCTTAAATGAAAGAGCACAACATAGCACAGCCCAAGCAGCTCAGTATACCTCATCTCAGCACTAGCAGCTCAGCCCAGGCCTTTGGAGATGCAGAAAGGAATCACCCCGGGGAAAGTTGTTGGAACCCAGAGACCTGGAGAGAAGGCCAGCAGAGATTACCCTGAGCCTTCCCATATAAGAAAGAACCTCAGATGAACGTTAGCTGCCTTTCCTCTGAAGAACTAACAAAATAAATCCCATTTTATTAAAAGCCAATCCATCTCTGGTGTGTTGCATTCCGGCAGCTAGCAAACTAGAACATCTAGATACTAGCAAAAAAGTAATGAGTCATACTAGGAAAATCGAGGACATGGCCTGGTCAAAGGAACAAACTAATACTTCAAATGAGATACAGGAGTTGAAACAACTAATTTAGGAAGTTGGAACAGACATGTAAAATCTCATAAAAAATCAAATCAGTGAGTTGAGGCATGATATAAAGAAGACATTGGGCAAACCTAAAGGAGAACTTGAATGTTTGAAAAAATAAATAAAAAAATTTATGGGAATGAAAGGCACAATAGAAGAGAGGGAAAAAAACAATGGAAACCTACAGCAATAGATTTGAAGAGGCAGAAGAAAGGATTAGTAAACTAGGGGTCTAGACATCTGAAATCTGATACACAAAAGAAAATATAGGGAAAAGACTGGAAAAATATGAGCAGGTCTCAGGGAATTGAAAGAGAACATGAAATGCACAAATATACATGTTGTGGGTGTCCCAGATGGATAATAGAGGGGAAAAGGAGCAGAAAGACTAATGGACGAAATAATCATTAAAATTTTTCCATCTCTTATTAAAGATAAAAATTTACAGACCCAAGAAGCATAGCATACCCCAAACAGAATAGATCCAAATAGCCCTCCAAGACACTTACTAATCAGATTGCCAAATGTCAAAGACAAAGAATTTTGAAAGTAGCAAGAGAAAAGCAATCCTTCACATACAAGGAAAGACCAATAAGACTATGTGTGGATTTCTCAGCAGAAATGATGGAGGTGAGAAGGCAGTGGTATGTTATATTGAAGATTCTGAAAGAGAAAAATTGCCAACCAAGAATTCTATACCCAGCAAAACTCTCCTTTAAATATGAGGGAGAGATAAAATATTTTCGAACAGTCATTGAGAGCATTTATGATTAAGAGACCAGCTCTACAAGAAACAATAAAGAAGTACTACAGACAGATAGGAAAAGGCAGAAGAGGGAGCACTGGAAAAGAGTGTATAAATGAAGACAATCAGTAAAAGTAAAAAGAAAAAAATTAGAGATGAAATATAAAATAAAAAAGACAAAATGGTAGAAGTACTGCCTTCAGGGTAATAACATTAAGTGTTAATGGATTAAACTCTTCAATCAAAAGACACAGACTGGAAATTTGGGTTAAAAAAAAAACCGAACCCATCTATAAGCTGTCTACAGAAGACTCACTTTAGACCCAAGGACAAAAATAGGTTGAAAGTGAAAGGTTGGGAAAAGATATTTTATGCAAACGAGAACCAGAAAAGAGCAGGGGCAGCTATACTAATATCCGAGAAATAAGACTTTACATGTAAAACAATTAAAAGAGACAAAGAAGGACATTTCTTTGTCAATTCAACAAGAAGACATAACAATTATAAATGATTATGCACTGAGTGAGAGTGTTCCAAAATATATGAGGCAAACATTGACAACAATGAAGGGAGAAATAGACACTGCTACTATAATATTTGAAGACTTCAATTCCTTGCTTTCACCAATGGATAGAACGTCTAGACAGAGGATCAATGAGGAAACATAGATTTTGAATAATACTATAAATGAACTAGATTTAATAGACATTTATAGAAGATTACACCCCACAACAGCAGGATACACATTTTTCTCAAGTGCTCATGTATCATTCTCAAGGATAGACCATACACAAAGCAAGTTTCGATAAATTTTAGAAGACTAAAATTATACAAAGTACTTTCTCAGATGATGATGGAATGAATTAGAAATCAATAACAGACAGAGGGTCAGAAAATTCACAAACACATGGAGGCTAAACAACACACTCTTAAACAACCAGTGCGTCAAGGAAGAAATTATGAGAGAAATCAGTAAATATCTTGAGACAAAAGAAAATGAAAACCAATATATCAAATTTATGGGATGCAGCAAAGGTGATGCAGAGAGGAAAATTCATTGCCTTAAAGACCTATATTACAAAAGAAGAAAGAACAAAAAATTGAGGAATTAGCTGTTCATGTGGAAGAAATCAAGAAAAGTCAGGAAACTAAACCCAAAGCAAACAAAAGAAAGAAATAACAAAGATGAGAGCAGAAATAAATGAAATTGAGAATATGAAAACAATTAAGAAAATCAACAAAACCAGAAGTTGATTCTTTGAGAAAATTAATAAAATTGGTGGGCCCTTAGCTAGGCTGTCAAAAAGAGAGGGAGAAGTAGAAAGAGAATGAGAGGGAGAAGAAGAGAGAGAGAGAACACACATAAAATCAGAAATGGAAGAGGGGACATAACCTCTGACCCTGCAGAAATAAAGGAGGTAATGAGAGGATATCATGAGCAAATATATGTTAATAAACTAGACAATGCAGATGAAATCGAAAACTTCGTATAAAGGCATAAACACCAACATTGACTTGAGAAGAAATAGATGACAACAAACAAAACACAAATAAAGACACTGAATCAGTCATCAAAAAGTTCTCCAAAAAAGAAAAGTCCAGGACCAGATGGCTTCACATGTGAATTCTACCAAGTATTCAAGAAAGAACTGTGGCAACATTGTTCAAACTCTTCAAAGACATTGAGAGAAGGGAAAGCTACCTAATTCATTCTGTGAAGTGAACTTCACCCTAATACAAAAGTCAGACAAAGATACTACAAGAAAAGAACATTACCGACCAATTTATATAGATGCAAAAGTCTTCAACAAAATACTTGCAAATCGAATCCAGTAGCACATTAAAACAACTACATGACATAACTGCTGGTTTGAAAGGATTATGCACCCTAGAAAAGCCATGGTTTAATCCTGATCCATCTTGTGGAAGCAGCCATTTCTTTTAATCCTTATTCAGTACTGTAGGTTGGAAGCTTGATTAGATTATCCTTGCAGAGATATGACTCACCCAGTTGTGTGTATTAACCTTTGATTACAGGAGATGTGACTCCACCCATTACAGATGGGTCTTGATTAGTTTACTGGAATTCTTTAAAAGAGGAAATACTGTGGAGAGATCTCTCATGAGATCCATGAGATCCAAAAGCCCACATAGCCAGAGACCTATGGAGATGAAGAAGGAAAACACCCCTGGAGGAACTTCATCAAACAAGAAGCCTGGAGAGAAAGCTAGCAGACATCACCATGTTTGCCATGTGCCTTTCCAGTTGAGAGAGAAACCCCAAACTTCATTGGACTTTCTTGAGTGAAGGTAACCTCTTGCTGGTGTCTTAATTTGGGCATTTTTATAGACTTGCATTAATTGGGACATTTTCACAGCCTTAGAACTATAAACTTGTAACTTAATAAATTTCCCTTTTAAAAGCCATTCTGTTTCTGGTATATCACATTCTGGCAGCTAGCAAACTAGAACAATTACAAAGCAGAATTTATTCCAGGTGTGCAAGGCTGGTTCAAGACAAGAAAATCAATTAATGGAATACACCAAAATAACAAATCAAAGTGGAAAAGTCATATGAACATCTTGATTGATGCAGAAAAGGCATTTGACAAATTTTGACATCCTTTCTTGAGGAAAACACTTCAAAGATTAGGAATAGAAGGGAACTTCCACAGCATAATAAAGGGAACATATAAAAAACCCACAGATAACATCATCCTCAGAGGGGAAAGACTGAAAGCTTTCCCTCTAAAATTGGGAACAAGACAAGGATGCCCACTGTCACTATAGCTATTCAACATTGTGCTGGAAGTTCTAGCCAGAGCAATTAGATAAGAAGAAGAAATAAAACACATTCAAATTGGAAGGAAAGAAATAAAAGTCTTACTACATACAGATGATATGATACTACTATATGTCAAAAATCCTGAAAAATCAACAACAAAGCTACTAGGGCTAATAAATGAGTATAGCAAAGTGGCAGGGTACAAAACTGTGCTGGTTTGAAACTATTATGTACCTGGAAAAGCCATGTTTTAATCCTGATTCAATCCTGTGGGAACAGCTGTTACTTTGACTCCTGAGTCAATACTGTAGGTTGGAAACTTTCAATTGGATTATCTCCATGGAGACATTACACACCCAACTGTGAATGTGATATTTTGATTAGATGGAGATGTGACTCCACCCATTCCAGATGGGTCTTGTTTAGTTTGCTGGAATCCTTTAAAAGAGCAAACATTTTGGAGAGAGTCAGAAATGACAGTGCAGAGAGAAACTTCACAGCAGAGCTGAAAGGCAGACACAGATGTCTGGAGATGCTTGGAGTCCAGCAGACATCACCATGATATGTTAAGCAAGCCAGAACCTGTAGAGAGCCAAGGGAAGCCAAGAGATGAAAGCCAGCCCTGGAGAAGGAAAATGAGGACCCCCCCCCTGCACCCCCCCTACAGGAACAGAGGCTGAAAGCAATGGAGCCCAGGAGTAGGGGAAAAGCACATGCCAGCCATGTGAATTCCCAGCTGATAACAGAACTGTTCCGGACAGTATCAGCCTTCCTTGAATTAAGATAACCTCTTGTTGGTGCCTTAATTTGGACAATTTCACTTCCTTAGAACTGTAAACTTGCAACTTATTAAATTTGCCTTTTTAAAACCCATTCCAGTTCTGGTATATTGCATTCTGGGACCTTGCAAACTAACACAAAGATCAATACCCCCAAAACAGTAGTGTTTCTATACCCTAGCAATGACCAATCTGAAGAGGAAATCAAGAAAAAATTTCATTTACAATAAAAAAACCAAGCATCAAATATTTAGGTATAAATTTAACTAAGGACACAAAGGCCCTATACACAGAAAACTACAAGAAGTTGCTAAAAGAAATTATGGATGACCTAAATAAATGAAGCGCATACCACATTCATGGACTAGAAGAATAAATATAGTTAAATTTTCAATTCTATCCAAATTGATTTATACATCCAATGCAATCCTACTTACAATCTCAATAATTTACTGCGATGGTTAGGTTGTGGTGTCAACTTAGCCAAATGATTATGCCCAGTTGTCTGGGCAGGAAAGCACTGGCCTGACCATTGCTGCAAGGATATTTCCTGGCTGGCTTATTAAATCATCAATCAGTTGATTGCATCTGTGGTTGATTACATCTGAGATCAACTAAGGCATGCCTCCCACAATGAGATAATCTAATCAGTTGAAGGCTTTTCAGAAAGAAGAGAGACCACTGCACTGCTTCTTCAGACAGCAAGCCTCTCCTGTAGAGTTCAACCAGACCCTTCCTAGGAGCTGCCAGCCTTACAGTCTGCCCTACAGATTTTGGACTCTTCCATTCACAGTTGTGTGAGACACCTCTATAAATCTCATATTTACAGACCTCTCCTCTTGGTTCTGTTTCTCCAGAGAACCTTGACTAACACACTTTGCAGAAATAGAAAAACCAAACCATATGGAAGGGTATGGTGGCCCAGTTAGCTTAAAGTGTCTTGTGAAAGACGAATGAAGTGGGAGGTCTCATACTACTATTTTTAAAGCATACTGCAAAGCTACAGTGATCAAAACAGCATGGTACTGGAATACAGCTAGATATACTGACCAGATGTAGACCCTGTTATCTATGGACAACTGATCTTTGATAAGGAGTCAAGCCAACCTACCTGGAACAGAACAGCCTCTTCAAATAAATGGGGCTTGGAGAAATGGATATCCATATGCAAAAGAATGAAAGAGGATCCATATTTCATAACCTATACAAAAATGAACTCAAAATGGATCAAAGACCTACACATTAGAGTTAAGACCATAAAAATTTTAGAAGAAAATATAGGGAAATATCTTATAAATTTTGTGGTAAGAGGTAGTTTCCTAGACCTCATTCCCAAAGTATGAGCAATGAAAAAAGAAATAGATAAATGGGATCTTCTCAAAATTAAGCACTTTTGTGCATCAAAGAACTTTGTCAAAAAAGAAAGAAGGCAGCCTATTCAATGGGAGACAATATTTGGAAGCCATGTATCAGATAAGGGTTTAATATCCAGAATATATAAAGAGATTCTACAACTCAAACACTAAAAGACAAACAACCCAATTTAAAAATGTGCAAAAGACATGAAGAGAAACTTCTCAGAAGAGCTAATACAAAAAGCTAAAAGGTACATGAAATGATGTTCAACCTCACTGGCTATTAGGAAAATGCAAATCAAAACCATAAGGAGCTATCATCTCACATGCACTAGAATAGCCATTATCAAAAAACAAACAAACAAACAAACAAAAAAAAACAGAAAACAACAGACGCTGGAGAGGATGTGGAGAATGAGGCATACTTATCCACTGTTGGTGGGAATGTAAAATGATACAACCACTCTGGAAGGCAGTTTAGTGGTTCCTCAGGAAACTAAGTATAGAATTGCCATATGATCCAGCAATCCCATTAGTTGCTATATATTGATAGGAACTGAAGGTAAGGAGACCAAAAGATATTTGCACACTGATGTTTATAGCAGTATTATTTACAATTGCCAAGAAATGGAAACAGCCCAAATATCCATCAAAGTATAGGTAGCTAAACAAACTGAGGTATATACATATGATGAAATATTATGCAGCTGTTAAGACGGAGTACAGTGATGAAGTATGTAACAATGTAGATGAACCTTGAGGGCATTATGCTGAGTGAAATTAGCTAGAAACAAAAGGATAAATTCTGAATGGTCTCACTAACATAAACTAACATTAATGAGTGAACTTTGAGAGTTAAATTAAAAACACAAGCTAGGGTGGGCCACAGTGGCTCAGCAGGCAAGAATGCTTGCCTGTCGTGCCAGAGGACCCGGGTTCGATTCCTGGTGCCTGCCCATGTAAAAAACAAAACAAAACAAACAAACAAACAAAAAAAAACACAAGCTATCAAGAGATAGAAAGAGGGTCAAGATTTACATTTGGTGTCGAAGGAACACAGATTGTGCAACAGTACTGATGGAAAGATTCAGAAATGGATAGCACACTACTATCTGATGGTAGACAATAATATAAGTACACTGAATGAAGTTGAATGTGAGTATGGTTGAGGGAGAAGGGCTGGGGGCATATAGAAACAGAAGGAAAGATAGAGGTTAAAGACTTAGATGGCATAAGTTAGGAATGCCTGGAGTGGACAATGATGGTGATTATGTGTACAAATATACAAACATTTTTGGTATTTATGAAGAAGTACAATCAATGCAAGTTAGGGTCTATAGTCAGCAGTAACATTGTAATATGCTTACACTGAATGTAACAAAGGTATTATGCCAAAACTAAAGGTAAACAAGTGGGGGAGATGGGGGAGGGGTATGGATTCCTTTTGGAAGAAGAGGAAATGTCTTCATACAGAATATTGTGTTCAAGGCATGGCTATTTACTTAGGCTGGATTGTATGATGTGTGAATAAAACTGTTTAAAAATGAACAGAGAGAAACAAGTGCTAGAGAAAATGTGGAGAAAGAGATGAATGTACCTATTCACTGTTGGTAGGGAAGCTGAGAACTGCAGCCCCTTTGGAGGGTAAAGTGGTGGTTCCACAGTAGACTAAGGGTAAGTTGCCATATGATCCTGCAACCCCCATTGCTAGGTATATAGCTGGAGGAACTGAGAGTGGGGACACGAATGGACATTTGCACAGTGGTGTTTCTGGTGACAGCATTTGGGATTCGAGTCACGATGGAGGTGGCCTAAGTGTACAACGGCTGAAGGAAGGTAGGGAGAACCGTGGTATATACATACAACCAACTACTGAGAGGTCCCAAGAAGGAATGAAATTGTGAGGCTTACAACTAGGTGAACGAACCTTAAGAACAGTATGTTGAATGGAATGGCACAAGCAAAAAGACAAATATCATGACTCACTCGTATTGACTAACTATAATATACAAATGCGGAGACTTGAAGTTGAGAGCATAGGTTATCAGGTTAGGGCTTAAATTATAAGCTTTTAGAGTAGTGACATATATTCAGGAGTCGTAATTGTTATTTCTAAATTCTGACATACTGAGCTGTCTGTATAGAACCTGGTCATTCCTAGAAACTTCAGGTATTTATGTGATACCTGAGGCTCTGAGTTAGAGCACTGAAGCTAGGAAAGTCAGCTTTACCCCATACAGAAACTGTTTAAAAAATTCAAAAAGGGATCAGACTTTAACTAGAGATAAGAATGAAGGTGATCTGGATAGGGCTAAGGTAAATTAGTATACAAGGTAAAGGATAATATGGCCCATATTTTAAAACTTCAACTTCAGTGTGAGACCAAAGGAAGAGATGTTTATTTGGTGTAAAATTCATATTTTGGGTAGTGTATTATCTAATTTAACTTGTATGGTCAGTTTATTTGAACACCATACTTACACGGATTCTTGAATAGGGTGTGAGGTCTTGTTGGTTTGTACAGGTTAGTATGATGCCCTGATATATCCCAGAGTAATTTGGGCAGAGAATAAAAAAGTATTTTCAAAGTCCCCTTGGGGGACTGGGCAGAAAGGAGGAAATATTCAGCTTCCCCACCTGGGGAATTCCTGATATTCTAGCAAGCAGTGGGGACAACCAATTCAATAGGCTGAGCCCTTGATCTTGGGGCTTGCCCCTATGAAACTTATTGCTGCAAAGGAGAAGCTAAGTTTATTTATAATTATGCCTAAGAGTCACTGTCAGAGAAACTCTTTTGTTGTTCAGATGTGGCCTCTCTCTCTAAGCCAACTCAGCAGGTGAACTCACTGCCTTCCTCCCTATGTGGGATATAATTCCTAGGAGTATAAATCTCCCTAGCAACTTGGACCTGACTCTCAGAGATGCACCAGTAGCCAGCATCATGGGATACAGAAAGCCTTCTTGACTGAAAGAGGGAAGAAAGAAATGAGACAAAATAAAATTTCAGTGGCTGAGAGATTTCAAACAGTTGAGAGGTTATCTTGGAGGTTATTCTTATGCATTATATTGATATCACTTTTTAGTTTATGGTGTATTGGAGCAGCTAGAGGGAAGTACCTGAAACTATTGAACTATGTTCCAGTAGTCTTTATTCTTTAAGATGATTGTATAACTATATAGCTTTTACAGTGTGACTGTGTGATTGTGAAAACCTTGTGTCTGATGCTTCTTTTATCCAGGGTATGGACAGATGAGTAAAAAAAAAAAATAGGGATAAAAAAATAAATAATAGGGGGGAAAAAGGGTTGAAAACTGGGTAGATTGAAATACTAGTGGTCAATGAGAAGGAGGGGTAAGGGGTATGGGATGTACGAGTGTTTTTTTTTTCTTTATATTTCTTTTTCTGGAGTGATGCAAATGTTCTAAAAATGATCATGGTGATGAGTACATAACTCTGTGATGATATTGTGAGCCACTGACTGTCTACTATGGATGGACTGTATATGTGTGTAAAGATTTCTTAACAAAAATATTAAAATAGGTGGCTTGCTAGAATAGTGGAATGGCCTTTAAAGGCTCAGTTACAGTGCCAGTTAGATGGCAATAACTTGTGGGGCTAGGGAAATTTCCTCTGGGATGCTGTATATGTTCTAAATCAGTGTCCAGTATATGATGCTGTTATCTGATAGTCAGAATTCACAAGTCCAGGAAACAAAAGATAGAAATGACAGTGGCTCCACTCATTATTACTCTGAGTGATCTACTAGCAAAATTTTTGCTTCCCTTCCCCATGACCTTAGTTCCTGTTAGTCTTGAGGTTTCAGTTCCAAAAAGAGCAATGCTTCTACCAGGACACATCATGATCCCTTTGACCTGGAAACTGAGAATGACACCTACCCATTTTGGGTTTCTCATGTCTCTCAATCAGCAGGCAAAGAAGGGGGTCTCTGTATTGACTGGGATGATCGATCCTGAGTACCAAGGGGAAATGGGTTGCCACTATAGAATGGGTCATAAGAAAGAATATGTCTGGAATATAAAAGATCCTTTAGGATTTGTCTTAGTACCATCATGTTCTATGATTACAGACAATTGAAAACTATAACAACCCAATTCAATCAGGACTACTAATGGCCCTAACTCTCTAGGAATGGAGGTTTGGGTCACCCTACCAAACAAAGAACCAAGACCAGCTGAATGCTTGCTGATGGCAAAGAGAATATGGAATGAATAGGTAGTGGAATAATGTAGTTATAAAATAGCAACTATGCCACGTGACCAGTTGAAAAAATGAGGACTGTAATAGTTATGAGTATTTCTTCCTTATTTTGTTATGAATGCTTATATATATTATATAAATATATATATATACACATACCAAACATTTTTGTTTTTTTCTCTTTTATTCCTTTATTATCTATCATAAAATTCATTAATAATGGTTAACTTTATATCACAATATTCAAGTTACAAGGTATCAAAGGATAAGAGTGACCATCATTCAAGGACTTTGAATTATCTGCTGGGAAAGGATAAGGAGGACAGTTATTGTATCATGTTAAGTGGAAGAATGACTTTGTTATTGTCTTTATTTGGACATTAAGTATGGTTTAAGGAAAGTCTATGAGTGCCAAGTTGATAAGGGGTAGATTGATGATCTTTTTTATGTTGTCAATGTGGCTAGGCTACAGTCTCCAGTTAACCAATCAAACAGTAATTTAAGTGTTGATGTGCAGGTATTTATACATGTGATTAAAGTCCATAATCCTCCTTAATCTATATGGTACTCATTCAATTTCTTGAGAAGCTTTAAAAACAGGGCTAAGCATTCATGAAGAAGAAGAAATTCCCCACTGTGGATGACAACTTCAGCCTATGCCTGAGAGTTCCAGCCTGCCCTGTGGATTTCTGACTTGCCTACCGAGCCCCTACAATCAAGTAAACCAATCACTTACAATAAATCTCTTAATATTTATTTCCTACTGGTTTAGTTTCTCTGGTTGAATCCTGACTGATATAAAACTCTACCATGCCACATGACATATATATAAAACAGATATGTAACAAAACAGATGAATTGAGTTCAGTATAAAATTTTCTCTATAAGATTATAAAAAATCAGTGCTGTTTCATAGGTAATGGCTAGTTCTTCTGATACAGGCATCCACCAATAACAAACCATCATAGGCCAATCAAGATTGCAGCTACATGCTCCGGTACTCCATGACCAAAATATATGCTCAGAAACACAGTCATTATTTCTTTTCATTTTATCTTCAAATTAACTTCCATCTACTCTATCACCACAGGAAGTTTCCACACACTAGTACTTCTACAAAGAATGTTCTTGTTTTTGAAACTTTTGTGTTTGTATTTGTTTCCCCTATGTGTATCAAGTTGCACTGAATTAAAAAAAAAAACAACTTTTAAAATATTTCCATGCAGTTAGAAAAGCTGATTGAAGCTACTGCTAACTAAAAATAAAGACTTTCATGGCATGTAAAAATTGCGTATCCCTTCAGAGAGAGCTCTTGGGACTTCAAAAAAAGCATGAACAAATAAATTGACTTAACAATCACTACTCTTAAACTTTCTGCCTACCTTCATTTAGAGGCACATAAAAGTCTTATATGCCAATGTGAGGTTTTGGGAAAATGCTTTTGGCTACCATTCACCTTGCCTTACTCCTTACTTCCTCCCCACAATGCAAAATATTTTGTCAATAAATACTTCATTTGTATAAATGGAACACAGCAATGTATTTGCAGATTCCTTTCATAGAAAAATTTTACATACTTACAGAAAGAAAAAGGGAATGAGTATATTTTATCAGTTAGATCATAATATCTAGAAACAGGCTTTTGATTTCTATCAAAGATTTCATAAGGCAACTATAGCTATTGGATCAGACTAATCTCCATTTCAGGGAGTCTGCCAAAAATGCTAAAAACAAATGATACTTTCCAACCAGCTGACAATTTTCTTACATTGCCTCAATCTACTTGATCTATCCTCTGGGAAATAATGCTCACTATCCAAGATGCTGTCCCTGCTCCATATTGTGACAAGAATACATACAATTCAGATGGAAGCAGGACAGGCAGGTACTGTCTTAAAAAAAAAAATCAAACCACTCTCATTCTAAATTAATCTGGGAATGAGGTTATCAAAGCAAGCAGACTCAAGTGCTCCAATTCCAAATCCTTTAATATTGTTGTTTTGGAAGAAATTTACTTTCACAAAGATTTGTAAAAAGTACGTTAGAGCAAAGGCTGGGAACTACCACTATTCTATCCACCTGTAGGTAGCAGATAAAGCATAAAAGTTGATACAATTCATGATCCATCTCCTTTATTTAACCAGTGGTAGCAGCAACACTCTCCAGGAAACTTCTCTAATTTCCATAGATGGTGCACTCTATCCTTCCATAGATGGTGCACTCTATCCCATACCCTTATGTACATGAAATTAGACCCTAGGAAAATACTACATAGCCAGATAATCCAACATCTTGAAAAGTCTATGAATTGCCATTTTATTTTCCATATTTCTCATGTCTTTTTTATCTATTCCTCATTTTGTGTTTTCTTTTACATTGATTGATTATCTTCTAATATGGTATTTTAATTTCATTAATAGCCTTTTTGAGTTGTCTTTTTTTTAGTGGTTTCTTTAGGATATACCATATATTTAGCATTAATTTAGAATTAGCTTCAGATTTGTATTAACTTAATTCTAGTAATATCATTACCCTTATATAGCTCTGGTTCCTATACCTTTTGTGGTATTATTGTTATATGTATTGCATCTATTACTGTTTCAAAACCCAACAATACATAGTTATATGTATTATTTTACCATTTAGCACATCAGAGTTTTGCTCCCATTCATGTCCTGCTTTCAGAATATATATTACTCATATATTATTTATCATATATATTATTCATATATTACATGTCTATGTGTTATAAGCCCAACAAGACATATGTGCTGGTTTGAATCTGTGGTTGACCCCAGAAAAGCCATGTCCTTTAATCCTCATTCCATATTGCTGGCTGGGAGTTTTTTGATTGTTCCCATGGAGATGTGACCCACCCAACCATGGGCGGTAACTTTTGATTAGATGGCTTCTATGGAGTTGTGTCTCCACCTATTTAAGGTGGGGTTGTCCACAGGAGCCCTTTAAGAGGGAACCATTTTGGAAAGAGCTATAGAGTTCCAGCAGCCAAAGACCTTTGGAGATGCAGAAGGGAATTGTCCCTGGACAGAGCTTCAAAAACACAAGAAGCTGGGAGAGAAAGCTAGCAGATGCCACCATCTGACTTAAGATGTTCAGCATCTGACTTAAGAGTTTGACAGAGAAATCCCGAACGTCATCAGCCTTCTTGAACCAAGGTATCTTTCCTTGGATGCCTTAGTTTGGACATTTCCATACTTTTGCTTTAATTGGGACATTTTCATCAGCCTTGGAACTGTAAACTAGCAACTTAATAATTCCCCTTTTTAAAAGCTATTCTGTTCCTGGTATATCGCATTCTGGCAGCTAGCAAACTAGAACAACATCTATATATATTATTCATATAATTGTCTTTCAAATTAGCTAAGTGAAGAAAGGAGAAAAATATGCATTAACAGTTGTCTATTATTATTATCACAGAATTATCTTTTTGATGCTCTTATTGCTTGTGTGGATTTGAATTTACTGGAATCACTTGTTTTCAGCCTGAAGAACTTCCTTTAGTCATTCTTGTCAGGCAGTTCTGCTAGCAATTAATTCTTTTAGTTTTTGTTTATCTTGGAAAGTCTGCACTTCTCCTTCATTTTAAAAATATATTTTTATTGAGAAATCTTCACACACATACATTCCGTGCATGATGCACAATCAATGGTCTCTTTCATTTTTTTTTCTCCTTCATTTTTGAATGACAGTTTTATTGGATGTAGGATTCTTGGTTGACAGTTTTTTCCTCTGAGTACTTTGAATATGTTATTATGCCACTGCTGCCTGGCCTCTGTTGTTTCTTCTGAGAAGTTAGTTGTTAATCTTATAGAGGTTCCCTTGTAGATGATGCATCATTTTTTTCTTGCTGCTATCAAAATTTTCTCCTTGTCTTGAATGTTGTAATTTTAATATGATGTAAAATAAACCTCCTTAATTTAATTTACTATGAACTGAGTCATATAAAGAAACTTTATGTGGATGAGGCATATCCAACTTCTGTGAAAATGTAATAAATCAAACCTCCTTCTTTCCATTTATTTAAGATGCTTTTTGCAATGGAGCTCTAGAATGAAACCCTCCTCTTTTGTATGAGATAATAACACCTTGCAACTCATTACAGCTGTGCACTAGTTACATAAATCAGAGCTCAGCCTGGCAGGAATTTGCTGCTTATTTTTAGTGAAGTGTACCACACACCAAAATAAACTATGGATTTCTTTGTTTAACCTAATTGGAGTTCATTGAGGTTCTTGGATGTGTACATTATTGTTCTTTTTGGTAAATTTGGGTTGTTTTAGATATTATTTGATTATTGTTTCTTCTCTTTTCACTCTCTCCCTCTCTTTTCCATCCAGTACTCCCATTATGGATATGCTGGTGTGGTTAATGGTGTCCATATTTCTCTAAGGCTTTCTGCAGTTATCTTCATTCTTTTTTTCTATTATTTGGCTTGTCCAATCTCTATCAATCTATGTTTAAGTTTGCTAATTCTGTCTTATGCCTGTTGCAATCTATGGTTAAGCCCCTCTGTGAATCTTTTACTGTAGTTAGTATACTTTTTTACTTCAGCTTTTCCATTTGTTTGCTTTCTAAATTTCTATTTCTATTGATATTCTCTATTTGATGAGACATTGTCATCATATCTTCCTTTCTTTTAGTTCTGTGAACATATTTATAAGCTTTGAAATCTTTGTTAGGTTAACATCTGGCTGCTTGCTTAGGCAATTTGTTGTCTGTATTCTCCCTCCCCCAGGTGTATGGGTCATAGTTTCCTGTTTCTTTGTATGCCTTGATCATAATTTTTTTAGGAAACTGGACATTTTAGATAACATATTGTAGCAACTCTGGTACTCGTCTTAGCTTGTGAGACTTATTTACTTGTTTGTTTGGTTAGTGATTGGCTGTATTAGTTGTGAAGATTAGCCTTATATCACCCTGCCCCACCACCCTGGTCTTTGACTCTGATGTTGCGCCTCTGGGAGGTGCGGCTTTCCCCAGAACATTTCCTCCTCCTACCTCAGTGCAAGCCATAATCATCCTTCACCTGAATTTCTGCAGAGGTTTTCTAAGTGGCCTACCTTATTCTTTCTACCTACAATCCATTCTTACCCTCCTTACAATCCATTTTCCACAAAAGTTGGTAAAATAATTCTAAAATAACAATCAGAATCCTTGCCTAGTAGGCAGCAGGGAGAGCAGCAGAGACCATCAGTCCAAGTTCGCGAAGGCTCTAGGTGCCCTGTTGCTTGCAGCAACCGGCATGCTCCTGCTCCAACATCAAGACCCCCAAGGGGAAAGAAAGTTAGCTGGGCTGAAAGCACGGGAAAGGAGGAGCTCAAGAGATGGTCTGTGAGACTGTCAGCTAAATCTGCTCCTGCTAAAGTGGAAAGGAAGCCAAAAAAAGCGCCGGGAAAGGATAAGTCTTTAGACAAAAAAAACCGCAACCTAAAAGGAAAAAGGGAGCAATGGGAAAACAAGCTGAAGTGGCTAACCAAGAAACTAAAGATTTACCTGCAGAAAATTGACAAAATAAAAAAGAGGAGAGTCCAGCCTCTGATGAAGCAGGAGAGAAAGAAGCCAAGTCTGATTAATATCATATACCATGTTTTATCAGTGGTCCCTGTTTCTCCCTTCTTATATAATCCAGAGGAATATTTTATCACCTATTTTGTAAATGCAAATTTTTTAGTAGCTCTAGAAGAAACGTTTTTAAGGAGGAGATTGAAATCCACCTCATCCCATTTTTTTTTAAGTGTTGTTCTAGTTTGCTAGCTGCCGGAATGCAACACATCAGAGATGGATTGGCTTTTAATAAAGGGGATTTATTTCATTAGTTCTTCAGAGGAAAGGCAGCTAACTTTCAACTGAGGTTCTTTCTTACCGGGGAAGGCACAGGGTCTCTGTTGACCTTCTCTCCAGGCCTCTGAGTTCCAACAACTTTCCCCCGGGTGATTTCTTTCTGCATCTCCAAAGGCCTGGGCTGACTGAGTGCTGAGATGAGGTATTCTGAGCTGCTTGGGCTGTGCTATGCTGAGCCCTCTGATTTAAGCACCAGCCAATTAAATCAATCATTCATTACAGCAGGCACACCTTGTAGCAGATGTAATGAGCAACAGATGAGGTTCATGTACCATTGGCTCATGGCCATAGCAACAGAATTAGACATGTTCAACTGGCCAATTGACACCTAAACCTAAATACCACAAGTGCAAATGCTTTTTTTTTAAAAAAAGGGGAAATCATTTGCTGGCTGTTTATTTTCTGATACCAGAAAATAGTGGGATATGGACTAATGGGAGGCGTTGACTGTCTTGGATATCAACGTAACATTCCATAGGGTAGTGTCCTATAATACAACAATTACTAAATGATGATTTGGAGTTGCAGTCATGCATTTAGTACATGTTGAACATTTTAAATTACTTTGCTCCCATGTTTTTTAGTTGAATTATTTCTTAAAACTGCTTTCTAATCTTGTCTCTCCCTGTCAGAACTGTGTGAACGCTGTAACATCCTTGGTCGTGGTAGTCCAGTTTTCCTAATAACTTTGTTATATGCTGGAAAAGATTGGAAATGTATGTGATGTGTATGTTATTAAATTGTGAATTAGTTGGACTTATGATGTAACAGCTTATCAACATCTGAAGATAGTGTACTTGATAATCTTTGTAGGGAAAACTTGCCCCCCAAATTTTAAGCTGGAAAATTACTGGAATAGCTTTAGAAAAGAATTACAACCACATGGCTTTTTAGATTTTCAGTACATACATTAAGAACTGTGTACAAATCGTTCATAATGTGTGGTCATCTTCAGAACCCAATAAAATTTCAATATGGAAAAAAAAGAATCCTTGCCTAAAATTTTTCAAAGATTCTTCAATGGGGAGGTAGAAAGAACCAAAAAAAAAACCAAAAAAAAACAGAGAGGAAGAAAACCACCACCAACAAAAATCTTGCTTATAGATTGATTAGAAAGGAAGAGGAAGAGAAAGAAATCAAGGACTTTTTTTGACTTGAGAAGCTAGTGCTTTTGTTTCTGATGCTACACTATCCTACTACTTTGTCAACTTTTCATATAGTTTTTCTTCTTCTTCTTTCAGATTCCCACATGTAGACATTTCCTAACTCATTTACAGGCAAGGAGATAAGCATTATCTTTAAAATTTCATGGCTAAAAGTACTGGCAAGACTAAAACCTGACATTCTTAACCTGCGTTCCAATGGTCCTTAAAATCAAATTGATCTTCTTCACCACAAAATCAGTTCTTTTTCCTAACTTTTTAATTCTCTCAACACATGGGTTTAAAATCTTTGGTCTGATACTTAAATACTTACATAACCAACCTAATTTATTTTGTTAGCATATTCTTCCTTGTTCTTATGGTCAAACTAAAATATATATTCTGCTCCCCTCACCCCCTATAACATGTAATTCACTTCCTTTAATCTCTCTTTCAACCTCTTCTTCTCCTCCCACCTAAAAAATACATCCAATAGATAACCCTGGTTTATGAAAATTCTATACTATCTTTTAGGACTTAGCTCAAATAGTACCTATTCCAAAAAACTTTTCTTAATTTCTTTGTGTTTCTTCTATAAACCCTTATATTGTATATTGATGATAAATATTTGTATATTTGCCTTACCCCACTACTAGAATTTTGAAGGTAGGGGCATCTCTACATCCCAGTAGTATCTAGCAAGGTGTATATATATATATATATATATTTTTTTTTTTTTTCCCCCAGAGACAAAGGACTTTATTACAGCAACAGCAGCAACCAGAGGATCATCATTCATGCCTATTGTCCATGCCTCAATTTCCACCAGACAATGACACCTCCCAGCACTAGTAAATGTCTCCTCTCACTCTATCACCAGTATATACTCCATGGCTTTTGCAAATCTTGGACTTGAGTAGAAAAGAAATGCCCGAACAATACCTATTCAGAATGACAGCATCCAATTAACTCAGACACTGATTGCTTTGTTCTTCCAGGTGAATCCTTCCCCTTTTAATTAACCGGGTGAGACTCACAGAGATTAACACTGGATGACTGCCTAGGAAGGTAGTTTTTAAATAGTAGGTGTTCAGTGGAAATTTTTTTGAATTGCTAGTATTACATGAAAGCACAAAAACAATCAACTTTTTAGCAATCAGGAGAATTATAGAACTTACGTTAATTTATAATGGTTATCTTTGTATAGCCCCCAAACACAAACAACACCAACAAAAAACCCTAAAAAACAAGGGAGAGGACTTACAAGCAATCAGAGTTGCCTATGACTTTTAAGTCATTATCATCTTTCATGTGATAATTACCTATCAATGGTTTGGTTCAGCTGTTCTCTACTATTTGCCCTTATTTATCATTAAGGGCTCACATAGTATTTATTCCCATTCTATAGCATTTATGCAAGAAGGCAGCTATGTAAGCTCCCTTGCCAGTGATTCTTCCAACAATAATAGAAAATAAATTGCAATTAGATTTTGGTAATTGTATATAATTAACTCAAAATGAGCTGTAAAAATTTTTTACAATTTTAATTGTAAAAAATATGGTTTTCATTTCCTCATTATCTCATTTATTTTAGCTCCAAATTCTTAATGCCTCACTTGAGTAAGTTTCATATTTTGAATACACAGTATTTTAATACAAAGATAATTTAAAATTTTAAATAAACGAAATTTAGCTTAAAATTAAACTTTACCTGGAGAATTTTTCTAGCAAAGCCAAAGTTTCCAAGGTAGAAAGAGGGTCATTCTCTACAAAAATTCTTGATTTTATTTTCTAAAATCAGTAGGCATTGTTGATTAAACAACTATTAAAGGCTGCCCAGTACTCTATGATTTTCTGCTTTGATCCATCTCTAGCTCTTTTGGGGTTTAGTGAAGGTAATTTAATTTCATAGCCAACTGAATAAAGGAGACAAATGAACTCACGGTTTTTTACCTCTTTTAATTTCCATTAGATTTAATAATGTAAAGGCTTTTAAGTGAGAATTCTTGGCTCTCCAATGCTGTCTACCAGACTATGGAAGCAGTCACCAGAGTTTCTCCAAATTTCTATATAATATATGTTAACATTTTAACTGGTTTATGGCTTATCAAAGGCATGTAAAGAAAGAAGTTTTTGGAAGTGGTGCAGAGTCTTACCTTATTTTTCCCAGTATTATTTGAATTTGAGGCATGCATGCACAGATACATCCATAACCTTAAAGCAAGGCCACCTTTTAGACTGGAACTCTAATTTCCAAAGCATTCACTACATCTACTAGACCAGCAAGTAGGAATATAAACTACTACATCCTTTTGGGAAAATAGCTCAGCTGTTATAATTTATAATAAACATAATTTTTGACCCAGAAATTTCACTTAATGGAAATTCATCCTAAAAGAGAATGTACAAGAACACAAGAATGCTTATTATAACAGTGTGCATAGTGGTAAAGCAGTTAACATGAATGTTCAACAGTAGAGGATGTGCTCAATGAGTTATAGTGTATGGATAAACCATAGACCATTATGCATTTAAGAGAAATAATGAATTAGCACTCATCCTAGGTTTTAGATTACTGCTATAACAAATTGACACAAATTTAGTGGCTTAAACAACAAAAATGTATAAATCTAAAGTTCTGTAGGTCTGAAGTCCTACATCGGTCTCACTGGACTAAAGTCAAAGGTATCAGCAGGGCTGCATTCCATTCTGGGGGCTCTAGGGGAGTATCCACTTCCTTACTCAATTCCAAATGTTGTAGAATTCACTTCCTTGCAGTAGTAGGACTGAGATGCCATTTCACTGCCAACTATACCTAGCTTATAGAGGCCACTCACAAAGCTTGGTTTGTAGTTTCCTTTCCCCATCTTCAAAGCCAGTAATGATAGTCCAGTTCCTTTAATGCTTGAAACCATTCCTCCTTCCACCTCATCTGTCTGACCCAGCTGAGAAAGGTACTCCAATTAGATACTCACATGTTCGGATTAGGCCCATCCAGATAATCCAGGATAATCACCTATCTCAAGGGCTGTACCCTTGATCACATCTGCAAAGTCCCTTTGCTATCATGTAAGGTAAGAAGTTTCAGATATAGAGAATGGATATCTTTGGAGGGCAATTATTCTGCCAACCACAGCTCTACATCTAAAGACCTGATATTAATGAGTAATATGTTCAGTCTTTATCTAAAATGTATATAGATGTATATACTTATAAGTATACAGAAAGGTATAGAGGTGGGAGACCAAGATGGCAGTGTAGGATACTCAGGGCACTGCTTCCTCACAGAATCACGAACTAGCCCAAATTGGCAGAACCATCTTCCTCAAAATTCCAGAAAACAGGTAAAGGATTAAAATAATTGGGAGAAGACTGAATCAAGAAAGTGAAGTCTCAACAATGGTAGAAGCTTGTGGCATCCTTGCTGGACCTATCTCCATCCCCTTTGTGACATGGTATAGAGTCTGCCAGTGCAACCGTTGTGGGTCCCTAGCATCAATTCTGAGAAAGCAGAGTAATTTCTAGATGCATTCTGGGGTGCCCATATGTTGGTGCCAGTTTATTTGGGTGGTAGGCTGAAAGACTAAACAAGAAACTCATCTTGGGCTACCCCTAACTGAGCTTGCCTGCAAACAGGAGCATGTACAGAGATAAAGCACTGTAAAAAACTATTAGCCAAAGCACCTGGGAAAAATTTTATTTACTTTAAGTTATAAAATAGAACACCCAGGAGGGGGAGAAAGTCTATTTCATAGGGAGAAATGGGGGAATTTCAGAAAGGAGAAGCAAACACAAGCCTAGGAAAAGAACCAGGCTCAGAAACAATGGAGAAAACGCTGTAGTTCACATTTCCTCAGGCTGATCTTCTTGGTAGGTGGACTAAATTCTAAAGGAGAGCCCCAGCCAATGCAGAACCAATTTGTAAACACTGTGAAAGGTGTTTTTGCTTTTATTTGTTTGTTTTTGGAAATTCTTGCCACTCAAGAAAATCTCTGTCATGTCACTAGCTACATACAAATTTAAAAACAGACTCCTCAAGGACTCAATTCCAGAGTTAACATTTAAAAATATTAAAATGTTCAAAAAAAGGTTACAAGAATGAGAAACAGGAAATGATGGCTCATCCAAAGGAACAAGATCAAAATCTAGAAGTCATCAATGAGGAAGACAGGATTTTGGAAATACTAAGCAAAGACTTAAAAAAAAAAGTGATCCTCAGTATGCTTGTGCTGGTTTGAAAGGATGTATGGACCCTAGAAAAGCCATGTTTTAATCAAAATCCCATTTTGTAAAGGCAGGATAATCCCTATTCAATAATTCATGTTTGAATCTGTAATTAGATCATCTTCCTGGAGGTTTAACCCAATCAAGTGGTTGTTAAGCTGGATTAGGTGACGACATGTCTCTACCCGTTTGGGTGTGTCTTAAGTTTCTGGAGTCCTATAAAAGAGGAAAATTTTGGAGAACAAAGGAGATTCAGAGAGAGATTTGGAGAGAGAAGAATGCTGCAGCACCACAAAGCAGAGAGTCCACGAGCCAGTGACCTTTGGAGATAAAAAAGGAAAACACCTCCCAGGGAGCTTCATGAAACTGGAAGCCAGGAGAGAAGAAGCTAGCAGATGATGCTGCATTCTCCATGTGTCCTTCCAAATGAGAGAGGAACCCTGACCGTGTTCACCATGTGCCTTTCCAGATGAGAGAGAAATTCAGGTTGTGCTTGCCATGTGCCCTTCCACTTAAGAGAGAAACCCTGAACTTCATCAGCCTTCTTAAACCAAGGTATCTTTCCCTGGATGCCTTAGATTGTACATTTCTATAGACTTGTTTTAATTGGGACATTTTCTTGGCCTTAAGAACGGTAAACTAGCAACTTATTAAATTCCCCTTTTTAAAAGCCGTTCTGTTTCTGTTATATTGCATTCCAGCAGCTAGTAAACTAGAACAATGCTCAAGGAGATAAAGCAATGCACAGAGAAAGATGAAAGAATATCAGGAAAACAATGAATGAACAACACAAGAATCTCAATAAAGAGATAAACATTTTAAAAAGGAACCAAACATATTCTAGAGTTGAAGACCACAATAAGTGAAATGGAAAATTCACTAGAGGGATTCAACAGCAGACTCCAGCTGGCAAAAGAAAGAACCAGTGGATTTGAAGGTAAAACAAATGAAATTATTCAGGCTGATGAGCAGAAAGAAAAAATAAAAAAAAAAAAGAGAGAGAGAAAAACAAACAAGAAAACAGAGTCTAAGAGACCTGTGGGGTATCATCAAGGGTCCCAACAGATGTGTCAAGCGAGTCTCCAAAGGAGTAAAAAATGAAAAAGGGTCAGAAAGAATGTTTAAAAAAAAATTAGTGAAAACTTCCAAAATTTAAAGACATGAATATGCACATTCAAGAAGCCCAATGAAATCCAAATGGCAGAAACTCAAAGAGAACCATACCCAAACATAATTATCCAACTGCTGGATAATTATCCAAGACAATGGGAGCATTCTGAAAGTTGTAGGAGAAGAACAATTTGTTATGCACAAAGCAGTCCCAATAAGATTAAATTCCGATTTTTCATCAGAAACCATGGAAACAATAAGAAGGTGTGCTGGTTTGAAAAGGTTTATGTACCCTAGAGAAGCCATGTTTTAATACTAATCAGCCTTGTGGGAACAATGGTTTCTTCTAATCCCCATTCAGTATTATATGTTTGAAACTTTAATTAGATCATCTCCTTGGAGATGTGTCTCAATCAAGAGTGGTTGTTGAGCTGGATTAGGTGGAGACGTATCTCCACCCATTCTAGATGGGTCTTGATTAGTTTACTGGAATCCTATAAAAGATTAAACTTTTTGGAGAAAAGGAGATTCAGAGAGAGCAGAGAATGACATAGCCATGAGAAGCAGAGAGCCTACCAGCCAGCGAACCCTGGAAATGAAGAAAGAAAATGCCTCCTGGGGAGCTTCATGAAACAGGAAGCCAGGAGAGAAAGCTGGCAGATGATGCTGGGTACACCACGTGCCTCAAAAGATGAGAGAGAAACCTTGACTGTGTTCACCATATGCCTTTCCACTTGAGAGAGAAACCCGGAACTTCGTTGGCCTTCTTGAATCAAGGTATCTTTCCCTGGATGCCTTAGATTGGACATTTCTATAGACTTGTTTCAATTGGGACATTTTCTCGGCCTTAGAACTGTAAACTTACAACATATTAAATTTCCCTTTTTAAAAGCTGTTCCATTTCTGGTATATTGTATTCTTGCAGCTATCAAACTAGAATAGGCAGTAAGAAAAATGTTAAAAATGCAGAAAGAAAACAATTACCAATCAAGAATTTTAATATCTGGTGAGACTATCTTCCAAAAATGAGAGAGAGATTAAGGCATTCTTAGATAAATAAAAGTTGAAGGAGTTCATCACCTTTTGACCTGCCCTTACAAGCAATGCTAAAGAGAGTTCTTCTAACTGAATGGAAAGAACACTAGACAGTGGAATGAAGCAGTATAAAGAAATAAAAAACTCTGGTAAAGGTAACTTTATGGGTAATTATAAATGACGGTAGTATTGCATTGCATTTTTTTGGTATGTAACTCTACTGTTTACTTCTTACAGGTTCTAAAACACAAACACATAAAAAGTAATTGCAAATCCATGTTTTGGGACATACAATATATAAAGGTATAATTTGTGAAAAGTACAACAAAAAGGTATAGGAACAGTGCTTGTGTATGCTTTTGAAGTTAAGTTGGTATCAAATCAAATGAGATTGTTATGGACATAGGATGTTACAATTTAGCTCCATAAGAAGCATGAAGAAAATATATGAAAAATATATGCAGAAAGAAATGAGAAGGGATGCAAAAGGGTACACTACAAAAAATCAAATAAATATGAAAATAGACACTAATGGAAGAAGTGAAGGGCAAAAAAGAATAAGATTTAGAAAGACCAAACAGAAAAATGGCAGAAGAGAGACCTACATCACAAGTAGTTACTTCAAATATAAATAGATTAAACTTCCTAGTCAAAAGGCAGAGATTGGCAGAGTGGGTAAAAAAGTATAACACAACTGCATGTTGTTTACATGACTCACCTTATATTCAAAATCATAAGTAGGTTGAAAGTGAAAGGATGGAAAAATATATCATGCATGCAGTAATTGAAAGAAAGAGAAATATGGACTTAAAGTAAAAAACTGAAGGTCACTACATAATGAGAAAGAGGTCAACTCAACAAGGACATAATAATTATAAATATATATACATATAATGGCTGAGCCCTAAAATATAAAAGGAAATAATGACACATTTGAAGGGAGAAATTTAAAAATTAAGGTTCTAAATTAATAGTAAGACACATCAATGCACAGCTTTCAATAATGAATAGGCCATTTAGACAGAAGATCAATAAGGAAATAGATAACTTGAATGATACTATAAAGCAATTAGATCTAACAAACATATATAAAACACTTCACCCAACAGCAGAATATACATTATTTTCTAATGCACATGGATCATTCTCTGGCACAGATCAGAAGTCGCAATAAAGTCCAAAATACTGAAATTATACAATGTATTTTCTCTAATCAAAATGGAATTAAGCTAGGAATCCATAATAGAGAGAGAACTAGAAAATTCACAAATATGTAGAAAACAATGCACTCAAACAACAAACGGATCAAGAAGAAATAAGAGAAATTAGGAAATACCTTTAGGCAAATGAAAAGGAAAACATAACATACCAAAACTTTTGGGATGCATCAAGGCAGTGTTGAGAGGGAAATTTACAGCTGTAAATGTTTACATTAAAAAGGAAGATCTCAAACCAGAGACCTATTCTTACAAATGGAAAATCTGAATAAAGAAGAACAAATCATATCCAATATGAGAAGAAGGAATGAAATAATAAAAAAGACAGAGTGGAGATAAATAAAGCAGAGTATAAAAAAATAGAATCAATGAAACCAAAGTTGGTTCTTGGAATAGATCAATAAAATCAATAAATCTTTAGCAAGATTGATACAGAAAATAAGAGAGGACACAAACAACTAAAATCAGAAATGAAAGGGAGGCAGGCATTACTTCTGAACTCACAGAAATAAAATGGATTATAAGAGGATACTATGAACAATTATATATCAACAAATTATATAGTCTATATGAAAGGAACAAATTCCTAGAAACATGCAATCTACCATTACTGATTCAAGAAGAAATAGAAGATATAAACAGGCCAACTATAAGTAAAGAGATTGAATTAATAAATCAAAAACTTCCTATCAAAGAAAAATTCAGGACCAGATGGCTTTATTGGTGAATTTTACCAAACATTTCAAGAATAATTAACATCAATCCTGCTCAAACGCTTCCAAAAAATGAACAGAAAGGAACACTTCTTAATTCATCCTATGTGGCCAACATCACCATAATGCTGAAGCCGGATAAAGACAGCAAAAGAAAAGAAAATTAGAGACAACTATCACTTAAAAATATAGACGCAAAATTATCAATAAAATGCCAGTAACCAAATTCAACAGCACATAAACAAGGATTAAGTGTAATTTATTCCAGGTATGCAGGGGGGTTCAACATAAGAAAATCAATTAATGTAATACTTCACATTAATAGAAGAAGGGGGGGGGGATGAATATCACAATTGACTCAGAAAAAGAAATCTGTTAAAATCCAGCACAACTTCATGATAAAAATACTCAGAAAAGCTTTCCCTCAAAGATCAGGAATAAGTCAAGGATATCCACTGTCACCATTGTTATTCAACATTGTATTGGAAGTTCTAGCCAGGTCAGTTAGTCAAGAAAAAGAAGTAAAAACGCATCCAAATTGGAGAGGCAGAAGTAAAATTTTCCCTATTTGTAGATGATATAATCCTATATGTAGAAAATCCTTTAAAATCTACTACAAAGCTACTAGAGCTAATAAATGAATTTGACAAAGCAGCAGAGTACAAGATCAATGTGCAAAATTCAGTGGTGGTTCTACATATTAATAATGAATAATCTGAAGAGGAAATCAAGAAAAAAATTCCATTTACAACAGCAATGAAAAAATCAAATACCTTGGAATAAATTTAATCAAGGATGTAAAGGTCTTACGCATGAAAAACTACACAAAATTGTTATAAAAATTTAAAAAGACATAAAGAAATGGAAGGATACTCTGTGTTAATGGACTGGAAGACTAAATATTGTTAAGATGTCAATCCTACCCAAAGCAATTTGTAGATTCAATGCAATTCCAATCACAATTTCCACAGCCTTCTTTACAGAGGAAAAGCCAACCATCAAATTTATATGGAAAGGTAAGGAGCCCCAAATAGTGAAACCAAATTCAAGAAGAAGAATAACATAAGAGAACTCTGTCTTTCTAGTTTTAAAACTTATTATAAAGCTACAGTTATAAACACAGCATGGTACCGGTATAAAGACAGACATATGGACTAAAGGAATTATGTTGGGAGTTCTGTAATAAGCACTCACATCTATGGCCAATTGATTTTTTTGATAAAGGTGACAAGTCCACTCAGGGGAAAGAATAGTCTCTTCAGTTAATGGTACTCAGAAAACTAGACAGCCCTTGGTAAAAGAATGAAGGTGGACCCCTACCTCATACCACATACAAAAATAAACTCAAAATGGAACAAATGTCTAAATGTAAAAACCAAAACTATAAAACTATGAGAAGAAATTATGGGGAAGCATCTTCAAAAATGTACATTAGGAAATGGTTTCTTAGACTTTACACCACAAATATGAATTACATCTGAGAAACTAGAAAAATAAGAGTAAACTTAATGGTAAAAGACTGAAAGCCTTCCTCTGAGGTGGAACAAGGCAAGGATGCCTGCTATCACCAGTGCTATTAAACATGGTACTATAATACAAGTCCATGTCAGATAAATTAGGGAAGAAATAAAAAAAGGCATTGAAATCGGGAAGGAAGAAGTAAACTATCTCTATTTGCAGACGATGTGATCCTTTAGATAAAAAATCCTAAAGAAATCACAAGAAACTACTAGAACTAATAAAACACATTCAGCAAATTCTCAGTCTACAAGATTAACAAACAAAAACTAGGTTTGTTTCTCTATACACTAGCAAAATATATCCTGAAATGGATATTGAAATAATCCCATTCACAACACCTGCTAAAAGAATAAAATACTTAGGAATAAATTTAGCAAAGGAGGTGAATGACTTGTACTCTGTAAACAACAAAACAGTACTGAAAGAAATGAAAGATGACTTAAATAAATGGCAACATATACCATTATTTATGTATAGAAAGACAGTTTCATTAGGATGTCAGTAAAACCCTAAATGATCTACATATTCAACAGAATCCTATCAAAATCCCAGCAGTGTTTTTTGCAGAAATGGGAAAGCTAAACATGAAATTCATATGGAATGTAAGGGGCTTTGAATAGCAGAATTACTAAGGCAAAGGAGGAACAAAGTTGGAGGTCTCACAGTTGTCTATTTAAAAACAACTGCAAAGCAACAGTAATCAAAATACTGTGGCACCAGCATAAAGATAGTGAAATAGAATTGGGGCGGGCAACAGTGGCTCAGTGGCAGAATTTTCACCTGCCATGCTGGAGACTTGGGTTCACTTCCCAGTGCCTGCCCATGTTTAAAAAAAAAATGAAGTGGGGATTCAGAAATAAACCCATACACCTAAAGCCAACTTATTTTTGATAAGGGTGCTAAGTATATTAATTAGGGAAAGAACAGTCTCTTCAACAAATAGGCATCAGAAAACAGGATTCCCACTTTTAAAAGCATGAAGTTGGACCCCCCTATTTCATAATATAAAAAAAATTAATGTTAAATGGATAAACGACCTAAAGATAAGAGCTAAAATCATAAAACTCCTAGGAGAAATGGGGTGTTACCTTTACAACCTTGATTTGATAATTATTTCTTAAATATGACAACAAAAGTATGATCAATAAAATAAAAAATAGATAAAATGGTCTTAATCAAAATATAAAAACTCTTCTATTTGAAAGTAAAAAGATAACTTACAGAACAGGAGAAAATAATTAACTGTATATCTGATAAGGGTTTAATACCCAGAATATATAAAGGACTGCTACAACTCAATGATTAAAAGACAAATACCCCAATTAAGAAATAGATAAAGGGGCCACTGCCACCTCCTTCTGCCACTCCGGGTGCCACTTGCATGCTCATATGGTGTGGAGCTGGTATCCCTTTTGTCAAGTGGAAGCAGAGGAGATTCCAGCTGTTGCCATGTACAGTCAAAAACCCATGCAAGAAGTTGAGACTGAGAACAACGATCACATTAATTTGAAGATGGCAGGGTAGGATGGTTCTGTGGTGCAGTTTAAAATTAAGTGGCACCACTTAGTAAACTAATGAAATTCTATTGTGAATGATAGGGTTTGTCAATGAAGCAGATCAGATTCCATTTTGATGGGTAGCCAATTAATGTAACAGACACACCTGTACAGTTGGCATTGAAGGATATAACTGGTGTGTTATAGCAGCAGGCAGGAGATGTCTATTAAAGAGGAGGCCAACTACTTTTGTGCAGAATTCTATTCCTACAAACCAAGAATAAATTTTCAATTAGAAAAACTGCCATTTGCTTCTACACATCCTGACTACTACAGTATAATTTTCTCTATTCTTTGATATTATCATTTCTGTTTCCTTTATTGTATATGAAGTAACTGGTATATGTGCATAGCATACTATATTTTTTAAAAAAACTGATGGCCAATGGTATGCTTGACTGACATCAAATGGAGCTGGGATGTGAAAAAATACTGGTTCTGCAAAAATACCCTCATTCACTACTAGTGACATGCTCATTCAATTCTTCTCTTTAAATTCCAGTAAGTTATTTTGCTCTTATTATTTAACAAAAACCAACAACATAAAAAATCCTTGCATACCTTGTTCTATTGGAGAATTTTAATGTTTTTCATTTACATTGAAAAACTAAGAACATTTTTACAACAATTTTGCATGTAGCTGTTATATGTAGGGCAATCTTTCTTTAAGTGAGCATAACTTACTCAAAAGAAATGCATCATAGATAGTTTTATCTTCAAGTCATGTGTCTTGTCATTTCAATAAATTTCTTGTTTAAAATGAAAAAACAAAGGCAAAAGATTTGAATAGACATTTCTTCAAAGAAGATATAAAGATGACTAACAAGCACATAAAAAGATGCTCAACACCTTTGGTCATCAGGTTAATGCAAATCAAAACCACAATGAGATACTATTTCATAACAACCAGAGGGTGGCTATTATTAAAAAAAGAGAAAATAAGTATTGGCAAGGATGTGTGGATAAACGGGTATCTTATACTTTGCTAGTGGCCTTACAAGTTGGTGCAGCCACTGTGGAAATCAGCTTGGCAGTTTCTCAGAAAGTTGAAAATAGAATTACCTTATGACCTGGCAGTCCCACTTTTTAATATATATTCAAAATAACTGAATGGTGGATTCCAACAGATATTTACACACCAATGTTAATAACAGCATTAGTCACAAGTCAAAAGTTGCAAGTAATCCAAGAGTCCATCAATAGGTGAATGGATAAACAAAATGTGATATAACAATGGAATATTATTTGGCCATAAAACGGAATGAAGTTCTGATGCATGTAACAATACTAATGAGTCTTGAAAACATCATGTTGAGGGAAATAAGACACACACCAATATATCAATATTGTATGATTTCACTTAGAAGCGAATCACATTCTTCAGTTCCTCAGAGAAGAGATTATAGGAGTTGGGGCAGAGAGGGTGGGGATAGGAAGAAGGAGTTATTGCTTAATGGGTACAGAGTTCTTCTTTGAGATAATGAAAAGGTTGGGGTAATGGATATTTGTGACAGTTGCACATTATAGTGAATGTAATTAATATTACTGAATTATACACTTGAAAGTAAAGTGGAACGTTTTCAGTTGCATATATGTGACTACAATAAAATAGTTTTTTAAAAAACTGAAAGAATTTTTAAAAAAAAATAAAAAAGTTATTTTTAATTAAAAGCAATAAGTATAATAAAAGTTCTTACATATCAACTAAAAAAAATATAGTTCCCCTACATAAAAACTGTGGATATGGTCAGAAAATAAAAACTTTACAAAAAAGAAACTCAAAGGGTTAATAAGCACATAAAAAAATCATTCACCCTAATTGAATATTAAATAACTGCAAATAACAACAGTTTATTTTCTTTCTATTAAATTGCCAAATAATTTTAAATTATACAAATCAACATTGTAAAGTAAATTTTCTTGGTTCATTGAAAACAAACCTCTATTCCCTTCTGAAAACCCTGAAATAAAAGTAAAATGATTTAATAAAAAGAGAGAAAGATATGAACTTATGTGGGTCCAGTAAACTAAAAGAGAGGACAACAGATAAGAGTTGATTCAAAATTTTAGAAGCCTAGAAAGCAGATTTATGAGTTCAAATTCAATTAGTCAATTATAAACAGTCAAAATGGAAATATCTACTTATTCAAATGGAAGACAGTGTTAAGCTAAAACTTGCCAAACAACTTCTGAAGGGATCAGAGACTAGAGGAACTAAGTAGAAAGGACGTGGGACTGAAAGCATGGCTGGTTGAAAGTCTCCACAACAATTTAAACCCAAGATGCACTCCCTTCATCTCTCAGAGCCAATCAACTATCTCTCCCCAATCTGATGAGAGGACTGCAGGTTGTCTCCTCTGGATAGGTTGATCTAGAATGTCTATGGACTTGGGGACAGGGATATACACTTGAAAGGGAGATTAAGTGAAAGCCTACATAATGGATGATGGGTCCCTTTTATCTTTCTCCATTGGGCTCCCATATTGGCAGCCATGCTTATACAAGGTTCCTATCACTTCTTCTGAAATTATGCAGACTGATTTCAAGGAAGTCTGACCATTTCAAGAGAAGAAACCTACCAATACTGATAGGTAGGGGTCCCCAAGCAAAGTAATTGTCTTCCTACATGATCTCCCCACAGTGAAGTACAACAA
Organism: Tamandua tetradactyla; assembly: GCF_023851605.1. Lineage (NCBI taxonomy): Eukaryota > Metazoa > Chordata > Mammalia > Pilosa > Myrmecophagidae > Tamandua > Tamandua tetradactyla. Next base: position 46,131,528 of record NC_135344.1, read on the forward strand.
TTAGCAAGCCCTGCTCATATATACTGAGAAATATTGATAACTTTTTATAGTTTGACTTGGAAATATAAATGTATCATCAGACATTTATTGAAAAAAGCAACATGAACTATGTGGAAACAGAGACAATGTACCAGTAACAGCAGAAACTTAAAAAACTATTACTAACATTGGAGGTATAAGAGAAACACTGTATACATAAAATATGAATGGGTTCTTATATGAAAAGGCTATTCATAAAGTGTTTTGGAAATTAAAAATATATCAGAAACAAAATTCAGCAGAGCAGTTGAAAGATAATGTTCAGAAATGTAGAAACTGGAACAAAAAAACAGGTGAAAATAAGAAAACGAAGCATGAGTTCAAGAGATTCAACATCTGACTGACATGAGTTCTTAAAACAGAGTATATACAAAATGGAAGGGAGGAAACTGTTAAAGAAATTTCCTCAAACAGAAAACAGATTTCCCAATTGAAGAATCCACTGTTTACTAAACAAAATGAATGAAAAAATGTTCCAAGTAATTGACATCAGCCTGAATTTTTAGAATAAGGCAGAGAAAATTTCCGTGGAGAAAAAACATAGGTTTCATCAAAAGTTTAAGAATCAAATTGCATTAAATTTCTTAATAGCAACACTAGAAACTAGAAGACAATCAAACATAACTTAAACTCCCTTATAGAGAAAAATAATAAGCAACCTAGAATTCTGTGTCCAGCTAAACAATAATTTAAAGGTGAAGATAGACCAAAGACATTTTTCAGAAGTATGAGGTCTTAAAAAATTATCTCTCCTGTATTCTTTATCAGTAAGCCATTGAAGGTCATGTTTCAGGTAGATGAGGAACTATAATAGAAAAATAGGACATGTCATATGGAAAAGGGGGAATATAATTCAGAAAAGAAGTAAGAGAAAATATAAGGATGAATTTCTAGACAGCTTAGAGAATAACCACTTCAGACTAGAGAAGAAGAAGAGGAAAAGAAAGAGGTGGAGGAAGAGGAGGAGGAGAAGAGGGAGGGAGGAAAGAAAGAAAAGGGAAAAGAAAATAGATGAAAGCAATGAAGAGAAATGGCAGGATAACTGATCTAAATATATTGATAGAATTACACTTTATGGGTGAATCTGGAATTGAGAAGAGAATACAAGTTATTTGAGGTTCGGAATTTTTGCTTTATACATTGTTATATTCCCCAAAGTCTAGGAGATTGCCTATACATGGTGGAAAATTGTATATTTGTTGAATGAATAAATAAATGTAATAAACTTAAATAAAAAAATAAGCTATGGGCCATTTAGTCACCTGCTAAGCGGTTGCGGCGACTTTCCCCTGAAGAAGCACGGTCTCCACCTCCTCATCCCACCCCATGTGCTCCGCTGCAGAGGTGGAAGCAGAGGCAGCGGTAGTCCCTGCCTCAGCTACCTCCACCCTGGCTCCAGGTGGACGGCGTTTTGGTGAGGAGGAGGACAGTAGTTTGTGGGCGCCCGCCCCTGCCTCAGAAAAGATGCCTTTGTGAAGTATGTGGAAAAGTAAGACAGCTTGAATCACTAAGGATTTCACATGAAGTGCCCTTGTGTTCCATGATGACTGAACTCCAGCCATGGCATCTGCATTCCAGCAGCAGGGAAGAGGAGGCCTCCTAGAAGCCCCACAGAGCACTTCAACTGTCTTCTTATTGGCCAGATTTTATTCACATGACCAGATCTTGCTTTTTAAAAAATGGCTGGAAAATGTTGTCTTTTAACTGGTCACATTGTCCAAGGTCAATAGGAGTGGAATACTGAGCAAAAGTAGATTTTGTAATCCCTGCATCAGGATTTTTGGCTTCCCAGATGTGGAACAGTATCACTATGTGGGGAAAGTTCATGCTAAAAAACTGAAGCACTTAATGGGCAAATATGATCAGATTTTCCCACCAAGTTCTCAGCCTGATAAGAATACCTTGTTATCAATCTAACGAAGCATTCAAAGAAAACGTATGACTCTTTTCAAGGCGAATTTGAGTTTATATTAAAGTGCAGAAAACTAGAGGCTGAAAGCCAAAGATTTGTTTCAGAAAGATGAGAGAAGACTATTTAGAAACCTTTGGGTACAAACAAAGAAGAGATTAACTCCAGACCCAAATATAGAATGTTTGAGAAAAGTCTCCCATCTGAAACTGTCCAGACTTACTAATGATCATACAATATTTCACAAACAATGGAAAACTGGATGCCTCAGTGGCTCCCAGCTCATTACAGCAGACTGAGACCAGCTTCTCTGAGCTACTGTCAGCTCCCTAGGGACTACTCAGAAAAGCGAGTATCCCTGAATGTTAGTCAACAAGAATATAATTGTGGCTCCTACAATGTAGAATCTAGAGTTTACAAGCACCTCATCTTAGTAAACAGAACCAGTTGCCTTCAAGCCAGTTATAAGCAGACATGTCAGGAGAGAAAACGGCACCAGCAGGAAGAGGGAGAAAAACCAGAGGAGATGCAGGCCGAGCATAAGAGGAAAAAAAATTATGAGGAAATGGATTTGGACAAACCCAAGAGCATCCAAAGAAAGAAAGCAGAGATGGAAATAGTGTCAGTACAGAAATGCTTAAGAATCATAAGGAGAAAAAAAAAACCCTGAGATGTTGTTTCTAAGAAAGAGGAACATAAGCATCGAAAAGAGAAAAAGGAACAAAGTCAGGAAAGGACAGGAGAGGAAATGCTTTGGGACTAGTGTATCCTCAGATTTTGAAGGCATTTATTTGGTTCTCCCTAAGATGAACTGAAAAAAAATAGTTGAGGAAGTTGGTTTCATGAAGTTTGTGTTCATATCACTTTTCTTATGTGGCCAGGTCCTCTAACAAAGGTTGAGTGAACAGAATGTATTTAGTATGCTTGCTTCCCAACACAGTAATTACTTTCCCTCATTTTCTAGAAGTACTACTATTACATTTTTCTTACATATAAGGTAATTTCCCTTAATGAGAGTGGCACTGATTTTATTTATCAAATTACTATGACAGTAGAATTGATTTTCCTTGGGAGGTCAGTTATTACAAATTGGAGAATTATAGGCTTTGCAGAATCTTTTTCTTGAGTGAGTTTGTTTAGTTTTGGTGGAGTGTTTTTATGCTTATTGGACTTCTCTGTGAAGCAATTTAGATAGATTTGTTTTTTCTTTGTTAGATATAATTTGCAATATATTTTCTAGGTTGGAAAGTGGAAAATGAAGTATATTATAATATTAAGCTTAGATTACCTATAGTTTTAAAAGTTATCCAAGAGTGCTGGTACAAAATCAGTTTCTATTACGGAAACGTATACAATAAAGTTCTAACTTCTACCAAAAAAAAAAAAAAAAAAGGCTATGGCAAAATTGTGCAAAAATAAGAAGTCTAAGGTTCTGCTTCTTATAATGGCCATGTAGTTCCTATAGGACAATTCCTCTCACAGGTAACCCCTATAAACCCTTGGAAGAAAAAACAAGCCTGAGTCACTGTTTTTTAGCATATAGGCAGGCTTTTATCATCACCACATGAGCCAGTTAATAATCAGCTTGAAGAAGCAAGCAGAAGACAAAGTATTAGGTAATCAAAAGATCTATAAAGGGAAAATCCTAGAAAGTCAGAGAAGGAAACCTCAAACTGCATAAATTGCATTAAACTTCTTAATAGCAATATTACAAACTAGAAGACAATTGAGTATGACCTAAAATCTGTTCTACAGTAAAATCCCTGTCGGGTGCACTGGCTGACACCTGAATTGCACATAAACAGTGCAGATTCTAGCATCCCAGATTAGGTTAAAAGAACTAAACAGTGATTTTGACTGCCATTTACCCTAGGGGAATAGAACTTGGAATCTATGTTCAGTCACCTTAACTGCCCACTAACACAAAGGAATCAGCACTCTTCAGAGGAATATAACAAAATTCCAGAGTTATTCACAATAACCAGAATACAATCCCAAATTACTACACACATGTAGATTTAGGAAAACATGAGAACAATCAATGAAGCCAAACTCCAAGATTACTCAGGTGTTAGAATTAGTAGATAAGGATTTAAAAGCAATTATGATAACTATGTTCAAGAATGTAAAAGAAAATATGCTCACAATGAATACACAAAGAATCTGAGCAGACAAATATAAGCTATAACATTGAACCAACTGGAAAGTCTTAAACCAAAAATTACAAGATCTCAAACAAAAACTGCATTCACTTAACAGTTGATTGGAGATAACAGAACTGGTGAACTTCAGAATAATTAATAGCAATAATCTAACATGAAGAATATAAAACAAAAGGATTTAAAAATATTAGAGATTGAGGGACAATTTCTAAAGGGCTAATACACATGTGACTGGGATCTCAAAAGAAGAGGAGAGAGAATATGGCAAAACATTATTTAGCAAATAATGGCTAAAAATTCCTCAAATTTATGAAAAGAAAATTCTCAAATACTGCTGACATATTTTAAGGAAAATAATTTGGCAATGGAAATTAGAAACCTTAAAAGTATTCATATATATTCCTTAGAACTAGTAATTCTACCTATAGAGATAGATTCCAAGGAAATAGGTAGTGATAAAATCAAATACTTATTTGTAGGATTTTTTTCATAGCATACTTATAACAGCAAAGCCCTGTATTACTCAATAACAATCTAATGGATAAATCATGAGATATAGTTGCCATATAAAATATATTTGTTTTCACAAGGTATTTAATGACATTAGAAAATATGACAGTGAAAAATGCAAAAGTAGTAAGATTCTATATAGCATATAGTATTTATACAAAGATAGAACGTGGAAAAAAGCTTATAAGATTGTCTCCAAGTGGTATGATTGTGAATGACTTTTATTTTTTCCTTTATCCTTTTTCTCTATATCTTTGCAAAATTCATAATCAGGATGTATTACTCAAATGATCAGAAAACTGGATTCACCAATATGGAACTTTAAACATATACCAAACATATCCTAATATTTGTGTCCTTAATTTTCTTGTCCTCATCCACCCCTCAGATTTACCTTTGTCCATGGTCATTCCTTTTCATATTCAGATTAAGCTCTTGTGGTTTGGTAAGCTCTTCATCAACAGTCAGAGCCCCTGATTTAAACACAGCTTGAGTTCTTAACCTGTAAAAAGAAATACATATGGTCTTTAATCCTGTGGAATTTAAGAAGATGAATGGTAACACTTGGACCATGTTCTTCAGTTAGCCCTATAGCACCTATTTTCAAATTCAAAACCAATTTATAAAACATAAATGGGTACTTATGAAATAGATAAAAATGAATACAAATTGGCTTCATGGTAATTTAAAATTTATTTTTATGAGAGAACAGGAGAAGATATGTTAGAATATAAAGACTCATAATTATATACACTTTAGGAATACTTTTAAGTCTTTTCTCAAGAAATTTAAAGCTTCTCTCAATCTATTCTTAAGCAAGTGTATTTTGATAATTTTGGAATACTAGTAACTTTAAGTATCACTGACACTACCCAATACACACATGGGAGGGACCTATTATCACAATGACAATTTTAAAAAGCTAAGGTTACAGCTCACTGACTAACATATTTTCTCTCTTTCACAGATAAAAAGCTCCAAGACAACTAGAAGACATTCTATCCATCAATATTAGTATAGTCCCAACCTCACTTGTACTGAGGAGGGAAGGAAATTGAAGAAATTGGCACCAAGATCTTCTACCAGGAGTTTGAGTGTTTATTAATCAAATATGTGACACGACTGACCACTCAGATATTTAGACATGTGATTATCTACAAAAACATATTCTTTAACAATGAAACAAACCATGAAGAGATAAAAATACCATTAAAATATTGACATTTTCATCATTGTCAGAAGACAGTCTTAGAAATGCAATCAACAATGCACAATGCAATACAAAGAGAAGTATTTAATTAATTATCCTCTAGAAATTTACTGTTAAAAGACCAAAATTCAATAGTGAGAATGGACTGAAATAATAGTAGCGATAGTAACAATTGTGGCAGCCTCTGCAGCAGTAGTAGCAATGATGATAATGATGACAATGAGAATATATACCATCTGAGTGCACTTCCATATATTATCTCATTTTTCTTCATAACCACCCGACGAAATAGTTACTATTATTATATATATTTATACATGAGGAAAGCAAGGTGTGGTATGCAACTTACTCAAGCTGACCCACTTTTTAAGTAGGGGAGGAAAGATGTTTTTTATCACAATTAGGCCAAGAGTACAAGTATTAAAGCATATTGTAAGGATGAGAAACAAAGGTAAACATTTACAGTTAGCCTAGAATTTTATTCACTGCACATACAGCATTTTGCTCCAAACCAGATTTCAGGTGGTTCTCTGTACTTCCATGACAGCATATGAATAAATCTTATCAATCTGGAAAGAGCTTACAGAGATAATACCCTTCTAAAAGTTCTTATTGACCACTGTCCAATATCAAGGGAGCATAAAGAATTGCTAGTCACAATTAAAGTACATCTTATCTTAAGACTGTGCCCAATTTATTCCCAAATGACAGGCTCATCCAAGAATTCTGAACTAGTATCACAATTCTAAATTACTCTGTGTTATGGTCAGAGATTGCTTTCCCAATATTTCTCTTGAACTCATGGGCATGATAAACAATGTCCTTTACTGAGCAGATATTGGTTAATCTATTAATTTAATTGAAATGAGATACCATTCAAGTGGGTAAAAATCCATTTCATAAATGAAAAGTTCAGTAAAGATACATAACAGCTCAAATTACATACAAGTTAGAGACTGACAGACACAGAAGGGCAGATACTATATGATTTTGCTATTATGACTCTGGTAAAGGTAATATAGCAGACCCAGAGGCACACAAAAGCTGGAGATGGGGGAAAGGCTACCCAGTGAGGTTGAACTTACATGCAAGGGAATAGATAGAAATGATGGCAAATATTTGGCAATCTGTAGATATAAGTAGCATTACCATATTGAAGGTGAATATGACTGGAAGGGGATGTATAGTACCATGTATCCCATTGATTAAATCTACAATTATTAATAAGTTCTTGCATGAACTATTTCAAAGGTTCAATAGTAGACAAAGAGTCAATGGTAGAGGGGTCTTAGGGAAAACAAAAAATGCATGCTATGGCCAATAGTTAACAGGAAGTCATCAACAGTACCACAGCAAGACCAGAGGCAACTAATTGTGGGGAAGGGACAAGTGATAAGGGATAGTTTTGATTTAATTGTTGGTGACCCTGTATTAGTCAGTTCTTTGTCGCTATGGACCAATGAAAATTGTCTAAAATAGAGAGTGCTACTGAGTGTACAAAAAGAAATTAGAGACTGAAATTAGTTTATTATATATAATAAACTCCCGAGAGATAGGATTAGGTCTTGCTCATTTTGATACTCTCCCTAGGTAGCACTTCACAGAGTTGGTTGCTTAATGTTTGTTGAGACAAGGAGAAATGAACTGAATTACAGATAATTATATATTAAACAATAAGGTGCTAATTTTGTGAATATTTAATAACTTAAACTGAATAAGGTGAGAAAGAAAACTGGTGTAGGTAGAAGTAATCATAGAAGAAGCGAAAATTTTTAGTGAGATTTGAACTGTGGCATAATGAATAAATAGGGTGTGGATTAATAGAAAAGTAGGGCAAAGATATTTAAATCAGAGGAAAAATATGCCTAGAGGAAAACTATGAATGGTAAATTGGGAAGATCTCAAAGAGACAAACTTGCCTTTGTAAAACTTATTTCTGAGGAAAAGTGTGGCAAATGGATAGAGGGACAATCTAAGATTATGAGATGTTTTGATAATAAATTGAATAGATATAAAAATAGGGAAGTGGCACAATAAAAGCAATGTCTTAGGAGGATTAATTACAGACAAATATTCTTGGTATATGACATTAATGAGCAGAAGGTTGAATTTCAGTTAACTCATAAGTGATAACAGTATATTAATCTAAAAACTAGGCCAGAGAGTAGGATAATTTTCAGTCTAGAAATAGGAATTGTTATAATGATTAATCAAATGGACAGATTGGGGCTCTGATAGGATGCACCACCTAACTGTGATTACCATGGTAAAACTAACCAGGAGAATGAGAATCAAAGTATGTTCAATATAAAATGTCTTGAATGTCAAAAATGTGGCAAAATGAAACATTCTAAAATCCCATAACCCTAAAAGAAACACTGAAAAAGAACCAGAAATTGTCAGAACTGACTTTCTCAGAACTCTGGGAGACAGTAAAAGGTTTATAGCAAGCAAGTGAATAATGAATCAAGAAACAAGCAACTTAAAAATGGCAGGAAAGCTTTATGGGGTTTTTATGGGCTTTTCCCCCATCTCTTCTAAGGCTCAACATTGTGATAGCTTGTGCTTTTAGTTCAGGTTTCTGGTCATAGGTTCTGGAGAAAGAACCCTTGAAGAAATACTGGAAAAAATTTTAAAGGCAGATTATGGTTTAGGTATATCCATTCCAACCTATCTGCTGGCTGCCTGAGAGACAAATACAAGGTACTTGTTTCTGTCTCACCTGTACCAGAATTCATGCTGGATGAAGAATTCATAGGCATGGCCACTAAAAGATTGTAAGAGAAAAACTGAATTGTAGTCACCAGTAGCAAAAGACTATAATTGAGAAATTAGAACATCTGGGATCTGTGAGAAAAGGCTGCAGAGAATTTTCTAGGGAAACTGGGGCAGTTGGACTGTCTGTACATGTGGAGAATTTTTAAGGTAATGTTTATCCCTGGGCAAATGCACAGAAAATACCTGAAAAGACCCTAAGCTTTTACCCTGGAGTGGTATATAGGGTCAGTGTAAAGTTCTTTTTCAATTGTCTTAGCTTCTAGCATTGAAGGAAATATCTGTCACAACACTATTTTAAAATAGCTAAAATAATTGAGATTCAGTGACCATGTACATCAAGGACTACAGCCTTTGCATACATAGTCTGGAAAAAAATGACTAAGCGAATAGACTAATTCAGCCTTCAAAAATAAGAAAAACAAACAAAATAATCAACAAACCATGGGGAAAGGTGAGAATCTAATTTCCAAAGTTAACATACAAATATTTAAATGTAGATTTCACCAAAGAATCACAAGGCATACAAAGAAACAGGAAAAAAGGGCCCATTACAAGGAACAAAATACAGAAACAGAGACCATCCATGAGGAAGCCCAGACACTGGACTTAAGAAAAAATTTAAAACAAATGTCTTAAATATGCTTGAAGGACAAAAGGAAAACATGAATAAAGAACCATAAGAAAACAGGAAAACAATATATGTAGAAAATGGGAATTTCAATAAACAGAAATTATAAAAAGAAATCAAACAGAAATTCTGAAGCTAAAAAGGACAATAACAGAAACAAAAAATTCACTACAGGTATTTAACAGCATATTTGAGCAGCAGAGGAAAGTCAGTGTACTTGAAGATAGGACAATTGAAAATCTCCAGTCTGAAGAACAGAGACAGAGAGCAAAAAAGAATGAAATGTGAACAGAGGTGGCAGAGGGTTGACAAAGAAGATGGTTTAGAATGATTCATGGTGACATTGCCCCACAGACTCTTGAAATAACTAGCAAACACTAGTTTTCTAGTCTTCTTCCTCAAGACTCTAGAAAAGTTAAAGGGTTGCGGTACCTAGGTGAATGCCAAATCAAGAAAATGCAGTATGGACAAGCTCGTGGTGCCCTTGCTGGTGTTTCCCCCACTCCAAAGTTCATTGTGGGTCCCTGGCCTTGTTGTACAGGGAGCAGAGTAACCTCATACACATTCTGGGATGTCTGTATGTCATTGCCAGTCTATCAGGTGGCATTCTTTAATCTGACTAGACAACTAGTTTTGAGCTTGCCTTCCTAGAACTTGGCCAGCAGACACAAGCAGCTAGCACACAGTTAATAAACTGTAAGAAACAGTGAGATAGAGGATTATCTGCTTTAACTCATATGGTAGAGTTCCCAGGATGTGGAAGAGTCTATTACATAAAAGGAAGTGGGGGAATTTGAATTCCTATAAATGAGATTGCTAATGCCACAAGCAAGTACTAGCCCAGGACAAGACCCAGGCCCAGAAAAGAGGGACAGGAGCATGCACTTCACATTTGCCACAGGATGATATTGTTGATTAGGAGGCCTAAACGCTAAACGAGAGAACAAAACGATGAAAAGACTATGGATGGTGGATTTTTACTTTGATTTTGTTAGTGCCTGGCATATTTGAAGAAGCAAAACCAAACAAAAACCAAACAAAGAAATCCAAAGTTAACATAATACTCGATGTTGAAGGATAGAAAGCTTTCTTTCTTAGGTCAGGAATAATACAAAATTCCTGCTTTGGCCATTGATACTTATCATTGCACTGGAAGTTTTATCTAGAGCAATAAGGGAAAAAGAAGGAGGAGGACAAAGAGAGAGAGAGAGAGAGAGAGAGAGAGAGAGAGAGAGAGAGAGAGAGAGAGAGAGAGGAAGACAGAGACAGAGAGAGAGAGAGAGAGAGAGAGAGAGAGAGAGAGAGAGAGGAAGACAGAGACAGAGAGAGAGAGAGAGAGAGAAAGAGAGGGAGGGAGGGAGAGAGACAGAGAGATACACAGAGAGAGAGAGATAGAGAGAGAGGGAGGGAAGGAGACAGAGAGAGAGATACAGAAAGACAGAGAGAGAGAGACAGAGAAAGAGGGAGGGAGGAAGGAAAGAAGGAGAAGGAAGGAAAAAGAAGAGGAAGAGGAAGAAGGAAAAGGAAGGAAGAAGGAAGAAACAAGAAAACCTTAGGTAAAAGAGAGAAAACGACCTCCAGAATAAATGAATCAGGAAATCAACTGCCTAGATACCAGCAAAAATTACAAGTCTTACTAGGAAAAATGAAGACATGGACCAGTAAAAGGAAGAAACTAATACTTCAGATGAAATACAAGAGTTGAAACAACTAATTAAAGATGAAGAAACAAACATGTCAAATCAAATTAAAAATCAAATCAACAAACTGAGGGATGGTATGGCAAGAGATGAAGAATATAAAGAAGACATTGGGTAACCATAAATAAAAACTGAAAAGCTTGAAAAACAAATGGTTGAATTTATGGGAATGAAAGGCAGAACAGAAGAGATGAAAAACAACAATGGAACTTGGAAAAGTATATTTGAAGAGACAGTAGAAAGGAATAGTGAATTAGAGAGCAACACAAAAGAATAGATAGGGAAAAGAATAGAAATTTAGGGTATGAGGGAATTGAATGACAAAATGAAGTGCATGAATGTATATGTTATGGGTGTCCCAGAAGGAGAACAGAAGGGAAAAGGAGTGGAAAGAATAGGGGAGGAAATAATCAATGAAAATTTCCCATCTCTTAAGAAGACATAAAATTACAGATCCAAAAAGCACAACGTACCCCAAACAGAACACATATGAAAAGACTACACCAAGACAACAACTAATTAGATTATCAACTGTCAAAGAGAGAATTCTGAAAGCAGCTAGAGAAAATCAATCCATCACATACAAGGGAAGCTCAACAAGACTATGTGTGGATTGCTCAGCAGAAACAATAAAGGCAGGAAGGCAGTGGAAGGATATATTTAAGATACTGAAAGAGAAAAAACTGCCAACCAAGAATTCTATATCCAGAAAAAGTCCTTCAAAAATGAAAGACAGTTTAAAATAAATATTTTCAGACAAACACATACTAAGAGAGTCTGTGAACAAGAGACCTGCTCTATAGAAAATACTAAAGGGAGCACTACAAGTAGAGAGGAAAAGAGAGGAGAGAGGGATTTGGAGAAGAGGTAGAATGAAGTGGAGAAGAGGCAGAAATGAAGACTACCAGTAAGGGTAAAATGAGAGAGGGGGGAACTAAGATAAGGGTAAAAAGAGAGAGTGGGGAAACTAAGATATGACAAAATCCAAAAGACAAAATGGTATAAGTACTGGCTTTACAGTACTAACATTAAATGTTAATGGATTAAACTCCCCAATCAAAAGACATAGACTGGCAGAATGTATTAAAAAACAAGACCCATCTATATGCTGTCTACAGGAGACTCACTTTAGACCAAAGGACAAAAATAGATTTAAATTGAAAGGAAGGAAAAAGATATTTCCTGCAAACAACAACCAGAAAAGAGCATGGGTAGCTATACTAATATTCAACAAATTAGATTATGAATGTAAAACAATTAAGAGACAAAGGAGGACACTAAGCATAAATAAAAGGGAGGATTCATCAAGAAGATATAACAATCATAAATATTTATGCACTGAGTCAAAATGTCCCAAAATACATAGGGCACACACTGACAACACTTAAGGGAGAAGCAGACACATCTAGAGTAATAGTTGGAAACTTCAATACAAGGCTCTCATCAATGGAAAGAACATCTAGACAGAGAATCAATAAGGAAACAGATTTTGAATAGTACCACAAATGAACTAGAATTTAACAGTTATTTATAGAACATTACATCTCACAATAGCAGGATATGCATTTTTCTAAAGGGCACATATATTAGTCTCCAGAAAACACCACATATTGGGTCACAAAGCAAGTCTCAATAAATTTGAAAACACTGAAATTATAAAAAACATTTCTCAGATCATGACAGAATGAAGTTGGAAATATTATCAGGCAGAAGGCCAGACATTTCACAAATATATGGAGATTAAACCACACATTCCTTTTTTAAATTTTTATTAATAAAATCAATCAACATACAACATGAACATTCTTAATGTATGAACATTCCAAACTTGATGTGCAATCAATGGCTCACAATATCATCACATAGTTGTATATTCAACACCATGATCATTTCTCAGAACATTCACATCTTTTTTTTATTATATAATAAACATATATACAAAGCAAAGAAAGAAAAAAGCAACACTTTTCAAAGCACTCTTCAACAGGCAGTTACAGATCCCAAAGTTTGTAATATGTGACCATACCATCATCTCGGATTTTTCATTCCAGCTACTCCAGAACATTGGAGGTTAGAAGGAATATATATATGTATTTTTATCTTCACAATTGATTTATACTATTTTTGTATGTGTGAAAAATAATACATGTACATAAAAAAACCAATAAATTTCAATGCACAGCATAGAAATTAGTTGTAGAACAGATTTCAGAGCTTGGTATGGGTTACACTTCCACAATTTTAGGTTTTTACTTCTTAGCTAATCTAAGATACTAGAGACTAAAGAAATATCAATATAATGATTCATCAATTATACTCGCTTGTTAAACCCTACCTCCTCTGTATAACTCCACATCACATTTGACCTTTCTCCCACTCTTTAGAGGCATCTGGGCCATCCCATTCCAACATTTTCATGTTGGAAGAGCTGTTAATAATAAGGGGTAGGGAGGTGGAACTAGCTGATAATCTGTAAAAGCCGGCCCCTCTAGATTTCAGGGACCCATCTGGAGGTTGTAGGTTCCTAGAAAGTTGCCCTAGTGCATGGAACCTTTGTAGAATGTTATATATTGCCCTAGGTATTCTTTAGGATTGGATGGAATGGTTTTGGATTGGGGTTTGGCAAGTTATGAGAGGTAGCAATGACGAACTGAAGTTTGCCTAAGAGCAACCTTCAGAGTAGCCTCTTGACTCTGTTTGAACTCTCTCAACCACTGATACCTTATTTGTTAAATTTCTTTTCCCTCTTTTGGACAGGACGGCATTGTTGATCCCATGGTGTCAGGACCAGATTCATCCCTGGAAGTCATCTCCCATGTTGTCGGGGAGACTTTCACCCCTGGATGTCATGTCCCATGTAGCAGGTAAGGCAATGATTTCACTTGCAGAGTGGGCTTAGAAAGAGTGAGGCCATATCTGAGCAACAAAAGAGGTCCTCCAGAGGTGACTTTTAGGTACACCTATAGGTAGGCTAAGCTTTTTTGCTACATACATAAGCTTCACAAGCCTCAAGATAAAGGGCTTGGCCTATTGATTTGGATATGCCTAATGTTTGACACAGAATCAGGGGTTTCACCAGTGGTAAAGTTCAATTGTTCCATGTTTTTTCTCCCATCACTCAAGGTACTTTGCCAATATTTTTTGATTATATGCTTAATATATTCTGGGATATATCCAGGCATTACATTAAGCTATATAGGATTAAAAGCCCTCATTTTAATTCTGGACTCCCTGTGTTTTGACTGTTTAAATGAGCTTTCAAGACAGATTCAATTAGATTATTTTTGCTACAGAAAATTTAGGTTCTGGACAAAATAAACCTTTCTTCCTTTGGTCTCAAAGAGTAGGTGAGGTCTTAAAATATAGACAATGTCTTCCTTACCCCTATGTTCTGAATTACCTTAATCCTGACCTGATTGCCTTCATACTTTTTTACACATATATACAGCAGCCTATCAAAATCCAGAAATAATAATTACCTCTTCAGACAAAATGTGACTGCTTATAAGAGCTTACAAACTAGGCCTCTGTTTATTTATATGCATTTGCTATATAGACCATACAATAACTGCTATTTTGTTTCTGGCTTATTTTGCCTCACCAAATGTTCCACAGGTTAATTCACATCATTGCATGCCTCATGACTTCATTCCTTTTTGTAGGAGCACAATATTCAATCATATATAATACACCATCATTCACCAATCAACTTCTCAGACAGTGCATCCTTCAGCCACCTGCATTCATTAGGCATCATGTATAATGCCCAAAGTCCAGAGTCCATCAACACTCTCAATTTTAGATAATTTCATTGTTTCCAAGTGAAAGATAACTAATAAAGACACCTTCACCAAATTAAGAAATCTAAACCTCCCTTTAACTCTTGTCCCTCCCCCCATTATTTACCCCTGCTGTTGCTGTGGTACTATTGATGTTTTTCTGTTAAACATATCACATAACATGCAATAGCAGTTTTCCCCGTATACTCTGAGTTAAAGACTCTTTGTATAAGAACCACACCTTTGAAGTAGTTCATGCAAGAACTTACTTATATTTGTAGCTATAATCAGTGAGACCCAAAGGTCTATACAACCGCTTTCAATCATGTTTACCTTCAATATGGTCATATTACTTATAGACCCACTAGTGAACCACCTTCACTTCTATCTATTTCCTTACATTTAAGTTCAACCTCATTACCTAACCGTTTACCCATCTTTAGGCTCTATGTATCTATAAATCACCTATATTCTGTATCATACGACTCTGATTTTACCGTTCCCATGGTCATAAAAGTGGAGTCATACAGTAACTATTCTTTTGTGTCTGGCTTATTTCACCCAGCATTTTGTCCTCAAGGTTCATCCATCTTGTCATGTGCTTCAGGACGCCATTTCGTCTTACTGCTGCATAACATTCCATTGTATGTATATACCACAATTTGTTAATCCACTTGTCTGTTGATGGGCGCTTGGATTGTTTCCATCTTTTGGTGATCGTGAATAATGTTACTATGAACATTGGTGTGCAAATGTCTGTTTGTGTTACTGCTTTCAGCTCTTCTGGGTATATACTGAGTAGTGCTATTGCCGAGTCATAGGGAACCTCGATATTTAGTTTCCTAAGGAACTGCCAAACTGTCTTCCATAGAAGATGTACCATCATACATTCCCACCAGCAGTGGATAAGTGTCCCAATTGCTTCACATCCTCTCTAACATTTGTAGTTTCTTGTTTGTTTAATAGCAGCCATTCTTATAGGTGTGAGGTGGTAGCTCATTGTAGTCTTGATCTGCATTTCCCTTATAGCCAATGAACATTTCTTCAAATGCTTTTGAGCCAGTATTTGCTCTTCAGAAAAATGCCTATTCATATATTTAGTCCATTTTATAATTGGGTTGTTTGTTCCTTTGTTGTTGAGTTGGATGATTTCTTTATGTATACAGGATATCAAACTTCTCTCTGATGTGTGATGTCCAAATATTTTCTCCCGTTGACTTGGCTGCCTCTTCACCTTTTTGACAAAGTCTTTTGAGGTGCAGAAGTATTTGATTTCGAGGAGTTTCATTTGTCTATTGTTTTCTTCTATTGCTTGTGCTTTGGGTGTAAAGTTTAGAAAGCTATCTCCTATTACTTCGTCTTGAAGATGTTTCCCTACATTTTCTTCTAGAAGCTTTATGGTGCTAGTTCTTATATTTCGGTGTTGGATCCACTTTGAGTTAATTTTTGTATAGGGTGAGAGATATGGGTCCTCTTTCTCTTTTTTTTGGCTACTGATATCCAGTTCTCCCATGCCCATTTACTGAAAAGATTATTTTGTCCCAGTTCAGCAGATTTGGGGGCCTTGTCAGAAATCAGTTGACCATAGATTTGGTGGTCTATTTCTGCATTCCTGATTCAATTTCATTGGTCAATACTTCTTTCTTTCTGCCAGTACCATGCTGTTTTGACCACTGTGGCTTATAATAGGTTTTAAAATCAGTTACTGTCAATCCTCCTACTTCATTGCTCTTTTTTTAGAATGCTTTCAGCTATTCAGGGTCTCTTTCCCTTTTAGACAAATTTGGTAACTAGCTTTTCCAAGTCTTTAAAGTAGGTTGTTGGAATTTTGGTTGCAACTGCATTGAATCTGTAGATCAGTTTGGGTAGAACTGACATCTTAACTATATTTAGCCTTCCTATCCATGAGCACCTATTTAGATTTTCTTTGATTTCTTTTAGCAATGTTATGTAGTTTCCTAGGTACAAGTCCTTTACATCCCTAGATAAGTTCATTCCTAGGTACTTGATTCTTTTAGTTGCTATCTGGAATGGATTTTTTTTCCCTTAACTACTCCTCAGTTAGGTCATTGTTGTGTATAGAAACGTTACTGATTTTTGCACACTAATTTTATATCCTGCTACCTTGCTGAATTTGTTTATTAGCTCAAGTAACTTTGTTGTAGATTTCTCAGAATTTTCCAAGTATAGTATCATGTCATCTGCAAATAATGAAAATTTTACTTCTTCCATTCCAACTTGGATGCCTTTTATTTCTTTGTCTTGCCTGATTGCTCTAGTAGGAACTTCTAGTACAATTTTGAATAATAGTGGTGACAGAGGGCATCTTTGTCTTGTTTCCAATCTTAGGGGGAAAGCTTTCAGTCTCTCTCCAGTGAGTATGATGCTGGCTACCAGTTTTTCATATATGCCATTCATCATACTGGGGAAGATATCTTTGATTCCTATCTTTTGAAGTGTTTTTATCAGAAAAGGGGTTGAATTTAGTCAAATGTTTTTTCAGTGTAAATCAAGATGATCATGTGATTTTTCCCTTTCAATTTGTTAATGTGCTGTATTACATTAATTGATTTTCTTCTGTTGAACAACCCTTGCATTTCTGGTATAAAATCCATTTGGTCATGATGTATAATTCTTTAAATATGTTGTTGGATTTGATTTACTCAAATTTTGTTGAGAATTCTGGCATCTATGTTCATTAGGAAGATTGGCCTGTAGTTTTCCTTTCTTGTAGCACCTATACCTGGTTTTGGTATTAAAGTGATGTTAGCGTCATAAAATGAGTTAGGTAGTGTTCCTTTTTCCTCAATTTTTTGGAAAAGTTTGAGCAGGATTGGGGTTAGTTGGTAAAATTTCCCAGTGAAGCCATCTGACCCTGGACTTTCCTTTGTTGGAAGATTTTTGATGACTGATTGAATCTTTTTACCTGTGATTGGTTTGTTGAGATCTTCTATTTCTTCCTGAGTCAGTGTAGCTTGTTTATGTGTTACCAGGAATTTGTCCATTTTATCTAAGTTGTATAGTTTGTTGGCACATAGTTGTTCAAAGTATCATCTTATGATTTCTTTCATTTCTTCAGGGTCTGTGGCAATGACCCCCCCCCCATTTCTGATTTTGTTTATTTGCATCCATTCTCATTTTTTCTTTGTCAGCCTTGCTAGTCGCCCATTGATTTTACTGATTTTCTCAAAAAACCAACTTTTGGTTCTATGGATTCTTTCTATTGTTCTTTTGTTCTCCCATTCATTTAACTCTGCTTTAATCCTTATTATTTCTCTTCTCCTATTTGCTTTGGGGTTAATTTGCTGTTCTTTCTCAAGTTCCTCCAGGTGAGTAGTTAAGTTCTCAATTTTTACTCTTTCTTTCTTTCTGTTTTTACATGGGCAGGCACTGGGAATTGAACCTGGGTCTCTGGCATGGCAGGCGAGAACTCTGCCTGCAGAGTCACCATGGCCTGCCCTCTTTCTTGTTTTTTAAAATAGGCATTTAGGGCAGTAAATTTCCCTCTCAGTACAGCCTTTGCCACATCCCATAAGTTCTGATAAGTTGTATTCTTGTTTTCATTCATCTCCAGATAGCTACTGATTTCTCTAGCAGTTTCTTCTTTGGCCCACTGGCTGTTTCAAAGTGTGTTAATCTCCATATATTTGGGAAAGTTCTCATCCTTTGGTGGTTATTGATATCCAGCTTCGTTCCATTGTGATCTGAGCAGGTGCTTTGAATAATTCCGATGTTTTTAAATTTATAAAGACCTGTTTTGTATCTCAGCATATGATCTATCCTGGAGAATGTTCCATGAGCACTAGAGAAGAATGTACATCCTAGTGTTCTGGGGTGTAATGACCTATATGTATCTATTAGGTCTAATTCATTTATCAAGTTTTTAAGTCCTCTATTTCCTTGCAGTTGTGCCAATGTCTGTCTCAGTACTTTGGAACTTCTTGATTGGGAGCATAAACATTTGTGATTCTTATTTCTTTTTGGTGAATTGTACCTTTTGTTAATATATGTCCTTCTTTGTCTCTTATGATGTCTTTACATTTAAAGTCTATTTTGTCCAATATTAGTATAGTTACTCCTGCTTTCTTTTGGTTACAACTTGAATGGAATATCTTTTTTCCATCCTTTTACCTTCAATCTATTTGTATGCTTGCATCTAAGATGAGTCTCTTGTAAACAGCATATAATTGGATTATATTTTTAATCCATTCTGCCAATCTATATCTTTTATTTGGTAAATTTATCTGTTAACATTCAAAGTTATTACTGAAAAGGCATTTTTTGAATCTACCATCTTCTCCTTTGGATTTCTTTGTTAGATCTATATTATGCTTTTCCCTCTATCTCTTTTTATCCTATAAGGTACACTTACTGATACTCTTCAATTCTGTGCCCTTCTCCAGACCTCTCTCTCTTGTCTTTTTTTTTTTATGGGCAGGCACTGGGAATTGAACCAGGGTCTTCTGGCATCTTGTCTTTTTTTTTTTTTTTCAACCGGCAGAACTCCCTTTAGTATTTCTTGTAGGGCCAGTCTCTTGTTGACAAATTCTTTCAGGATTTGTTTGTGAAAATTTTAATCTCTCCCTCAGTTTTGAAGGACAATTTGGCTGGGTACAGAATTCTTGGCTAGAAGTATTTCTCTTTCAAGATCTTAAATATATCACACCACTGCTTTCTCGCCTCCATAGTACAGTTGAGTAGTCTGAACTCAGTCTTATGTGGTTTTTCTTGTATATAACAGATTTTTTTCTTCTCTTGCAACTTTCAGGATTTTCTTCTTCTCTTCAACATTTGACAGACTGATTAGTATTATGCGTCTTGGGGAAGGCTTATTTGGATTTCATATGGCTTCTTTTATTTGCATATTCATGTCCTTTCTAAGGGTTGGGAAGTTTTCCCATTATATCCTCACCTAATCTTACTATCCCTTTTTCTCTTCTCTTTTTCTGGAACACCAATGATTCTTATATTTGTGCTCTTTGTTTAGTCCATCATTTCTGAGATCCAATTCAAATTTTCCATCCTTTTTGCCACTTGTTGTTTTAAATGTTCAAATCAGAAATCCTGTCCTTTAGTTCACTTATTTTTTCTCCTGTCTCTTCCAATCTGCTGTTGTGTGTTCTGAAGTATATTTTTTATTTGGTCTACCGTATCTTTAATCTCTGTGAGATCTGCTATTTTTCTATTTATTCTTTCAGATTCCTCTTTATACTCTTCTAGTGTCTTCTTGATCTCCTTTATGTATTAGCTATCCCATTTATTTTATTTAGTAGAGTTATGTGAACATCTTTGATTAGTTGTTCCAAAGTCTCTGTCTTCTCTGGCTTTAACTAGGTCATCAAGCTGGCTATATCTGTCTGCATTTTGATATGCTCAATGATCTTCTGTTGTCTTCATGGCATGTAAATATCTTGATTAGTTTATAAGTTGATTTCCTTCAATAGTCTAAAGCTTTGTATTTGCAGGATGGATGTGGAGCAGGATGTCGGGTGCGGGGTGGGCCTAAAAGCATGGTGATATATCGCAGTGCAGGTATAGAGGCAGGTTGGGGACACTACACTGGTGCCTTTGAGCATGGGGTGTGGGTCAAGGGGCTGTAGGGATGTGGAGCAGGGTCCGTGGGTATGTGGTGCAGCTCAGAGAGTCCTTGGAGCGCAGAACCAAGGTGTTACATGGTGGACACAGAGGTAGAGCAATCCTAGTCCCAGTCACCCTGTCTATTCAGTCCTGAGGGTTTCCATTTGGAAAGGGGTACATTAGGCTGTTTGCACCAGATGGATGGTCTCCAGTTCTCTGCATTTCAAGTCTTCAGGTTTTTTAATTAGGGAATCCCTATGTGGTGCAGAAGACCTTCCTGGGTCACTTACACCCTGCAATCATCATCTCAGTCACCTTCTCATTCCTTCTGTAGCTGTTCCTTGGGGAAGGGGTGAACTCAACCCATCCTATTCCACCACCTTCCTGGAACCCTCTATTCTGCCATCTTCCTGGAACCCTGGGTCCAGCTGTTTTGCTGTATTTTGTGCTGTCCAACTTAAAAAGCGTCTTTTTATTTTATTTTATTTTTTTATGAGCCCCGTCCCCTCTCTGCTGGGGCAAAAACTCCTAGTACCTTTAAAATTTATTTGAGGGAGGTTTCTCTGGGCTGGGGGCCTATTTTCAGTAGTTAAAATTTGTTAATTAATTCTGCAAGTGGAGCTTGGTTGAGCTAAAACCTTGCTGATAATAAAGTCTGTTTCCTCTCCCCTTGGGGAACGAGCATGCTGTTCCCATGGGGGAGGGGTACTGGCCTCCATGGCTTGGGGGACTTACAGTTCTGTGTAGGGTCTCAGCCAGTACAACTTGTCCAGACTGGTATACACTGTGTGTCCAGTCACTGAAGTAGCCCTAGCAGTTGTTCTGTATGGTTCCTGGCTATTTACTAGGTGCTCTGGAGGATAAATTAAATTCCACACCTCACTAAGCCACCATATTGCCCTTATATCTCTAAACAACACATTCTAAAACAACCAATGGGTCAAGGAGGGAATTACAAAAGAAAACTGTAAACTTATAAGATGCAGCAAAAGCAGTGGTGAGAAGGAAATTTATTGTCCTGAATGCCTATAGTAAAAAAGAAGAAAAAGCAAAAAGTGAGGAATTATCTGTTCACCTGGAGGAACCAGAGAAAGAACAGCAAACTAATCCCAAAGCAAACAGATGGAAAGAAATAACAAAGATTAGAGCAGAAATAAATGAAGCTGAGAATATGAAAACAATAGAGAGGATCAACAAAACTGGAAGTTGATTCTTTGAGAAAGTCAATAAAATTGATGGACCTTTAGTTAGGATGACAAAAGAGGGGAGGGGATGCAAATAAATAAAATGAGTAATAGGACAGAAGATATAATTACCAACCCACACAGAAATAAAATAGATAATGAGAGGATACTATGAACAACTATATGCTAACAAACTCGACAACACAGGTGAAATGGACAACTTCCCAGAAAGGCATGAACAACCAACAGTGTTCTGAGCAGAAATAGATGACCTGAACAAACCATCACAAGTAAAGAGATTTTGAATCAGTCATCAAAATGTTCCCAAAAAAGAAACGTCTAAGACCAGATGCCTTCACATATGAATTCTACAGGCATTCAAGAAAGAATTAGTACCAATCCTGCTTAAGCTCTCCAAAAAAATAAAAGAGGAGGGAAACCTACCAAACCCATTTTTTGAAGCCAACATCACCCTAAAACCAAAGCCAGTCAAAGATACAAAAAGAAAAGAAAATTACAGATCAATCTCTTTAATGAATATAGATTCAAAAATCTTCATCAAAATACTTGCAAATTGAATCCAGCAGCACATTAAAAGAATTATACACCATTACCAAATAGGATTTATTCCCGGTATTCAAGGTTGATTCAGTAGAAGAAAATCAATTAATGGAGTATACCACATCAATAAATCAAAGTGCAAAAACCACAGGATCATCTTGACTGACACAGAAAAGGCATTTGACAAAATCAATATTCTTTCT
This sequence comes from Tamandua tetradactyla, assembly GCF_023851605.1. Classification (NCBI taxonomy): domain Eukaryota; kingdom Metazoa; phylum Chordata; class Mammalia; order Pilosa; family Myrmecophagidae; genus Tamandua; species Tamandua tetradactyla. Next base: position 46,153,768 of record NC_135344.1, read on the forward strand.
TGATGAAAACATTTCAAAAGATAGGAATAGAAAAGAACGTCCTCAACATGATAAAGGGAATATGTGAAAAACACACAGCTAACATGATATCCAATGGGGGAAGACAGAAAGCGTTCCCTCTAATATCAGGAACAAGACGAGGATGCTCGGTGTCACAAGTGTTATTCAACATTATGCCAGAAGTTCTAGCTAGATCAATTAGACAGGGAAAAAAATTAAGAGGCATCCAAAGAGGAAGGAAAGAAGTAAAACTATTACTGTTTGCAGATGACATTGATAGTAAACTTCAGAAATCCTGAAAAATCTACAGCAAAGCTACTAGAGCTAATAAATTAGTGCAGCAAAGTGGCAGGGTATAAGATCAATATGAAAAAATCGGTGGAGTCTCTATATAGTAGTAATGAGCAATCTAAGCAGGAAATTTTAAAAATTTCATTTGCAACAGCAACCAAAAGAATAAAATATTTAAGATTAACCATGGCCAAAAATACCTATACACAGGAAACTATAAGAAATTGCTAAAAGAAATAAAAGAAAACCTAAATAAATGGAAGGACATACTGTGTTTATGGATTGGAAGACTATAGTTAAGAGGTCAATTCTACCCAAATTAACTATAGATTAAATGCAGTACCAATTAAAATAATGGACAGATCTATCAGAGGATGGAGCAAAGAACAATGGAGAACAGTGAACTAGGGAGCCATCCCAAGGAGAAAAACTGGGTCTAAACAAGGAATTCGCCCTGCCTCTGGCATAAGGGGTGTATTAGTTAGGGTTCTCTAGAGAAACAGAATCTACAGGGAACACTCACAAATATAAAATTTATAAAAGTGTCTCACGTGACTGCGGGAACACAAAGTCCAAAATCTGCAGGGCAGGCTGTGAAGCCGACAATTCTAGTGGAGGGTCTGGACGAACTCCACAGGAGAGGCTCGCCAGCTGAAGCAGGAAGAGAGGCTGTCTCTTCTGATTCCTCCTTAAAAGGCTTCCAACGATTAGACTGAGCATCACTCATTGCAGAAGACACTCCCCTTGGCTGATTACAAATGAAATCAGTTGTGGATGAGGCTGACGTGATCATGATTTAATTTTATGAAATGTCCTCACTGAAACAGACAGGACAGCACTTGCCCAACCAGACAAACAGGTACCACCACTTAGCCAAGTTGACACATGAACCTGACCATGACAAATACCAACAACTTACTTTGCAGAAATAGAAAAACCAATAACCAAATTTATTTGGAAGGGGAGTATAGTCCTAAATAGCTAAAGATATCTTGAGAAAGAGGAATGAATAGGGAGGTCTTACACTACCTGACTTTAAAGCATATTACAAAGTTACAATGGTCAAAACAGCATTGTACTGGCATAAAGAAAGATATTCTGACCAATGGGATCAAACCAAGTGCTCAGAAATAGACCCTCTCATATATGGGCAATTGATCTTTGATAAGGTATGAAGTCAGATCAACTGGGACAGAGCAGCCTATACGACAAATGGTGCTTAGAGAACTGGATATCCATATCCAAATGGATATGAAAGAGGACTCCTACCTCCCATCATATATAAAAATTAACTAAAAATGGATCAAAGACCTGAAGAGTAGAGCTAAGAATATAAAATTCAGAAGAAAATGTAGGGAAATACCTTAAAGATCCTATGAATAGAGGAGGTTTCCTAGACTTTACACCCAAAGTGTGAGCAATGAAAAAAGAAATAGATAAATGGGATCCACTCAAAAATGAACACTGGGTATCAAATGACTTTGTCTGGAAAATAAAAAGGCAGCCTATGCCTTTGGAGACAATATTTGGAAACCACATATCAGATAAGGGTTTAATATCCAGAATATATAGGTAAATCCTACCACTCAACAACAAAGAGACAAACATCTCTATTAAAGAAACTGCAAAAAACATGGGCAGATATTTGACTGAAGAGGAATACAAATGGCTCAATAATATATGAAAAGATTAGTCTGAGTGGAGCTAGAGAGGCAAACAGTTATATGATCACATCTGGGAGACCTGTAGCAGTTGCGGCATGTGGTTACTCTGATAGGTTTATCCAGGGGGCAATATTATGTCTTAAACAGGAGGCTGACCACCTAACTGAAGAACAGATTGCAGAATTAGAAGAATTCTTTGATGAGGATGGTGATGGAACTACATCAAAGGAATTGGAAAGTGTAATTACGTCTCTTGAAAGATTCCCATAGAAGCAGAGTTATGGGATATGATTAATGAAATAGATGCTTATGGTAATAGTACAATTGACTTTCCAGAATCTCTGACAATAACAACAAGGAAAGGGAAAGGCACAAACAGTGAAGAAGAAATTAAAGAAGTCTTTCATGTGTTTGATAAAGATGGCAATGGCTATATTAGTGCAGCAGATGTTTGCCCTGTCATGAAAAATCTTGGAGAGAAGTTATCAGATGAAGAAGGTGCCAGTTTGAAAATATTATATACCCCAGAAAAGCCATGCTTTAATCCTGATCCAATCTTGTAGGGGCAACCATTTCTTTTAATCTGATTCAATATCGTAGGGTGGAGCCTTTGGATTAGGTTATCTCCACAGAGATATGGCATACCCAATCGTGGGTGTGAACTTTTGATTAGATGGAGATGTGACTCCACCCATTCGAGGTGGGTCTTGATTACTTTACTGCAGTCCTTTAAAAGAAGAAACATTTTGGAGAGCTCAGAGCCAACAGAGAGAGCAGCTATAGATGCATGAGGAACAGCTGCTTCAGAGAACAGAGACATGGATGTTTGGAAATGCTTGGAGCCCAGGAGACATTGCCATATGCATTCCCATGACACGTTAAGCAAGTCTGAACCTGGAGAGAGCCAAGGGATGCCAAGATATGAAAGCCAGACCCAGAGCAGCAAAGTGAGGAACGCTCACAGGAACAGAGGCTGAAAGCAATGGAGCCCAATAGCAAGGGATCAGTTGAGGTCAGTCACATGCCTTCTCAGCTGAGAGAGGTGTTCCAGACCATCAGTCTTTCTTGAATTAAGGTATCTTTCCACAGATGCCTTAGTTTGGACATTTTCATAGGCTTAGAACTGTAAACTTGTAACTTATTAAATTCCCATTTTAAAAACCATTCCTTTTCTGGTATTTTGCATTCCAGCAGCTTAACAAACTAATACAAAGAAGTTGATGACATAAGCAGAGAATCAGATATTGATGGTTTTGGTCATGTAAACTACGAAGAATTTGTACAAATGATAGCCAAGTGATGACATTGTACAATTTCTTGTACAAAATTGCGTGCAATTTCTTGTGCAAAATGGTTTGCCTTTTCTTTGTTTCTAACTTATCTGTAAAGGTTTACCCCGACTGTCAAAGAATATGCATGTACAGTAATTAGGATTTCATTCTTCCATTATTCTTCCCTTATTTATTTTTTATTTTTCACATGGGCAGGCTCCGGGAATCAAACCTGGGTCTTCAGCACAGCAGGTGAGAATTCTGCCACTGAGCCACAGGTGCACTGCCCTATTCTTCCCTTATTATACAGTCATTGTTCTGAAACCTTATTTTAGAAAACTGATCAAGTAACATGTTGCATGTGGCTTACTTTGGATATATCTAGCCCTTCTGCACATCTAAACTTAGATGAAGTTGGTAAAATGAGGGAACATCTGGGTTATGCCTTTTTTTTTTAAGTAGTTCTCTTTAATAATTGTCTGCCTGTTACTGAAATGTGGAATTGTAACTCTGAGTGGCCTATGGACAGTCAGTAATATGTATTCAAAGTTGCACTATTGCAAAAGTATTATCCAGGTATTTGTATGATATTTTATTTTACTGTTTGTCCTGTACCAGAAATATTTTCTTTTATTGTTACTTGCTTTTTAAACTTTGTTTTAGTCACTTAAAGAAAATCTGCTTAGAACATAATTTGCCTCAATTCCATTCCAAGTTGTATATTTATTTTCCAATAAAAAATTACAATTAAAAAATATGAAACAATGTTCAACTTCACTGGCTATTAGGGATGCAAATGAGGTACCATGTCACACCTACTAGAATGGCCTTTATTAAAAAAAAAAAACAACTACCAGTGTTGCAGAGGATATAGAGAAAGAGGCACACTTATTCACTGTTGATGGGAACGTAGAATGGTGCAACCATTCTCAAAGTCAGTTTGGCAGTTTCTCAGGAAGCTAAGTATAGAATTGCCATGTGATCCAGCAATCCCATTACTAGGTATATATTCGGAGGAACTAAAGACAGGGAAATGAATGGACATTCATACCCTGATGTTTATAGTAGCATTGTTCATGATTGCCAAGAAATGGAAACAGCCCAAATGTCCATCAATGGAAGAGTGGATAAACACTATGGCCAAATAGGTTTAACCCCAGGGATGCAAGGCTAGCCGATATCTGAAAATCAATCAATGTAATCAAAAGATCCCACCCAGCAGTACTGAATCAGGGTTAAAGAATATGGCTTTTCTGGGGTACACAAGAGTTTTAAACCAGCATGATACTCAATTGATTTTTTTTTCCTTTAGAGGACTTTATAAAGTTTTTATTATATATGGGTGTTGAATTTTATCAAATGTCTGCTCTGCATCAATTGAAATGATCATGTGGTTTTTCTTCCTTGGCCTGATACACAGAATGGGACCATTTAATTAGGTGGCTTCCATGGAGATGCATCTCCACCCATTCAAGGTAGGTTTGCTCACTGGAGTCCTTTAAGAGGGAAACATTTTGGAAAGAGCTTCAGAGCCCACACAGCCAGAGACCTTTGGAGATGTAGATGGAAAACATCTCTGGAGAATCTTTTTGAAATGAGAAGCCAGGAGTAAAAGCTAGCAGATGTCACCATGTGCCTTCCCAGCTAACAGGGGTGTCCAGGAGCCAAAGACCCCAGCAGATATCAGCCATGTGCCTTCCTAGCTGACAGAAGTGTTCAGGAAAGCATCAGCCTTTTTTTAGTGGAGGTAACCTCTTGTTGGTGCCTTAATGTGGACATTTTCATGGCCTTAGAACTGTAAACTTGCAAATTAATAAATTCCCTCTATAAAAGCCATTCCTGGTAATATTGCATTCCAGCAGCCTTAACAAATAAATGCAGGTATTATCAAAATGAAAAACCTTTGCTTTGTGAAAGATCCTTGGACAAAATATTTGTAAAAATCAACAGTAAAAAAAAAAAAAAGAACAGAAAAAGAAAAGAAAAACGCACAAAAAAAATCCAATTAGAAAATGTGCAAAAAAAAATATATATTGAAAAGACAGTTCACCAAAGAGGATGGAAGCAGGGTAAAGAAGTATATGAAAAGAGTTCACATCATTAGCCAGCCATTAGGAATGCAAATCAAGACCAGAATGAAATATCACTATATACACCATAGAAGAGATAAAATAAAAATTAGTGACAGTACCAAATACTTGCAAGGATGTGGAGAAACCGGATCTCTCATATATGACTGATGGGAATGTATTATAAACTAAATGTACTATAAATGAAATATGCCATCTAGCAATCATACTACTAGTTTCATTCCACAGTAATGAAAGCTTAGTTCCACACAAAAGCCTATATATGAATGTACACAGAAACAACAACTTGAAACAACTAACTTGTCATTCAATAAGTGAATCATTAAACATATTGTGGTACCATCCATATCATGGACTATACTCAGCAATGGAAAGGTATGAAATATACAACAACCTAGACAGATCTAAAGGGCACTACGCTGAGTGAAAAAAGTTAACCTCAAAATGTCACAGACTATATAATTCCATTTATATAGCATTCTCAAATATATAATATATATATTAGTATAGAGATGGACAACATATTAGTGGTTCCCAGGGGTTAGGGAAAGTGGGGGCAGAAGTGGATGGGTACAACTATAAAAGGGTAACACAAAGATCTTTGTTTGATGAAATAGTTCTGTATTTTTATTGAGATGATGATGATTACACAAACCTTCACAAGTGATAAAATGGCAAAGAACTACATATACACATTGTATAAATGTCAATGTACTGATTTGATATTGTATTATAGTTATGTAAAAAAATTGTTATAAAGCTACATTTTCAAGATCTCTCACTAAGCTAGGATGATAAAGAGAGTCATAAAGACTTATTACTATGCAGCATTGTTTGAAAATACAATGCTGTACAAATGAACAAGATGCCTCTTCCAAATTCTCCCTTGCTAGACTGTGCCCTCCTCAAAATAAAAAACATGTTTGATTCATTTTTCTATCCCAAGTACCTAGAACTGCTCCTTATATATTATAGGAGTTCAATAAATGTTTTTTGAATGAAGTTAAAAAGCCTCCATGTTTAAAACAATGACAAATAGGACTGTTTGATAATGAAAGGAAAAGAAGAGGATAATTTTTGGTCCTTAAAGAAGTAGAAGTTACATTGAAGGCAAAATGTCAAGATGAAATTTTCAAATATATTACAATCTAAAAAATATTAGACAGAATTTGTTAAGTAAAAGAAAATTAACTTTAAGTAATAACATAAAAGCTAAGCCTACTTAGAATTATGCCTAAGAGTCACCCCCAGAGAACCTCTTTTGTTTTTCAGATGTGGCCTCTCTAAGCCAACTTGGCAGGTGAACTCACTGCCCTAACCCTTACATGGGATATAACTCCCAGGGGTGTAAATCTTCCTGGCAACATGGGACATAACTCCGGGGATGAGCTAAGGCTCGGCATCATGGGATGAAGAAAGCTTTCTTGACCAAAAAGGGGGAAGAGAGAAATTAGACAAAATAAAGTTTTAGTTTGACTGAGAGATTTGAGAGGTTGTCCTGGGTTATTCTTATGCATTATATAGATATCCCTTTTTAGTTTGTGGTGTATTTGAGTGGCTAAAGGGTAGTACCTGAAATTGTTGAACTGTATTCCAGTAGACTTGATTCTTGAAGAAGATTGTATAACTATATAGCTTTTACAATGTGACCCTGTGATTGTGAAAACAGTGTGTCTGATGCTCCCTTTATCCAGGGTATGGACAGATGTGAAAAAAAATATGGACAAAAAATAAATTAAAAATAGGGGAGATAAGGGGTTAAAAATTGTGTAGATTACAATACTACTGGTCGATGAGAGGAATGGGGTAAGATGTATGGGATATATGGGCTTTTTCTTTTGTATTTTTATTTCTTTTTCTGGAGGTATGCAAATGTTCTAAAAATGATCATGACAATGAATACACAATTATGTGATGATATCGTGAGCCACTGATTGTATACTTTGGATGTACTGTATGGTGCATGAAGATATCGCAATAAAATATGTAAAAAAAAAAAAACCAAACCAATATATTAAGAGGTAATTGAACAAGGGGCTAATAATGGGGGGGGGGGGTCCCTGGGAATTCGTTATTTTCTGCCGATTTTTCTGTGAACTTATAACCTCTCTAATTAAAAAAAAAAAGAGGAAATTGAAAAAAAGAAGTAACATAAAATAACTGCATTAAGTGTGTCTATATGGGATATATGTGTGTTAATAAGAATGTGTGGAGGAAGAAAATGGTAGGTTTCAACAAGATGGAAATGGCAGGGATATTAAACATTTCCCTATAAAAACTTTTAACTTTTGAAACATTATTCTCAGGAAGGAAATGTTAAGGGGGACAGTCCAGAGGAAATTTATAATTGGTTAATGAACAGATAATGCTTCTGGACCAGAAAAAGGTAATTTTAAAAGGCTCCCATCATTTCTTCTATTTTATGCTATGAGGAAAAGAATAAACATGGAAAGATGACAGCTAATCACATTTCTTCACAATCTGACTCAATACCCTGAAATTGCAAGCTTTTATTTAATGCGTAATATTCCCTAAAATAACATCAAACAGCACAGGATTTTGTGTAACAGTAATATTGTTTAAAAAATATTGCCTTTGGAAACCAGCAAAAATTACAATGGACCATTCAGAAGTAGATTATTTTAAAATAACATGCTGGAAGAGATGGTAACCATTCAAGTCTTTCAAAGAAGACTGAGGGATTTACTTAATAGTCATAGTTGGTATGCATTCGAATAAGCCACGACCCTGAGGAGCTTCTTTCTTACATATTTGCTTTAGTAAATGCATCTGCCATTCTACACTGTGTTCACTATCTAACTTACAGATACTGCTTAAAGACACAGTAGCACTCACCAATTATAATCCAGTCGAGACTGGTGAAGCTGCTGCTGTTTTAGGAGAAGCTTTGTCTCCTGCTGGGTGAGAAGATGCTGAAGGCGTTCTTTTTCAATTTCCAGCTCCATTTTCTGAAGCATAAGCTGCTGCCTTCTATCTTCTGAGAGTTGCTTTTTGACATCAGTTTCACTGGGCTGTGCTCCTCGGTCATGTATCAGAGATGCCCAGGACAGCCCACAAAAACTGCATGATTCTGGATGTGTCCTGGAACACTGAAGAGCCATGTTTGTAGGATGGCTTTTATGAACATGATCTGCATTTTCAGAAAGTCTATAACCGCAACACTGACCACATGGGGGAGGTTTAAGGTCTAGACATTTCTTCATCTTCATTTCTTCTTGTGGCACTTTCTCAGCAGGGACTGCATCTACTGGTATTCTCCTTGGGGATCCATAATTACATGTTCTGGCCTCAGATGGCACCCTTTTTAGATTCTCTTTGGGATGCTGAAGGGCTGCTGATTTAAAAGAATTATTGCTGAACTCCATAAGGGATTCTGAAGCTGAGTCCTGGTTTTCAGATTTAGACCGTTGCTTGGTTTGATAACAGGTTTGAGGATTGGCTACGCTCAAGTAGGAACCATCCAGTTCCACAGATGAAGATCGGAGAATACTTTTCCTATTGGATACCTAAAAGAACCATAAGATCACTTTTCAAATAAGAACACAATAAACAAATTCTTTTGGCTTTTCAGAAATAAGTAATTCATTTTACCAAAACAAATTGCTGTTTTGTTTTCTAAATAATAAAAATAGAACTCACGTACCTAAACAAAGCTAAATTCATTTTCAAACAACCTATATTTCAGTAAATCCATAAGGATGAGAAAAAGCTTTATTAAATGCTGCTTAACATAAGTAAGATCTTTGGTGATTTTAGGGATTGTAAATGATCAGGGTTACCTAAAATCAACTTAGAAAGAGGCAAAAACATTACATTTTAATGTCTTAAAATGTTTAATTTTGAATACTGAGCCAAGAAATTCATTCTCCCACTTTAAATATATTTTGATTGGCCATTACAAAGCATGAGATTTGATGTAGAACATTTCACCTTATAGTGAAATAGGATGTTAGTCACTGTGAGAAATGTGATGAGCTTTTATAAACATCTTTACAGAACACAATTAAAACCAACCACTTTCAATAAAATATTATTCTATTCAAAAGCACTTATTTAAATATAAAACACTTAAGTTATAAACATAAGCGATTTTTCAATCAACGTGTTTAAGTAATTACAATCCAGCAGAACTCAGACAGAAAGGAAACATGCAAATTACCTTTGACAGGTCAATACAATAAGCTCTCCTAATATTTTAGCCTCAAGATTGTTCTATTAAAGGCCCCAAACACAGTTAATATCAGTGACTCTCAAACTTCAGAGTGTATCAGAACCACCTGGAAGGCTTGTTAAACACATATCCCTGGGCTTCATCCACAGAGTTTCTAACTCAGTAGGTCTGGAGTAGACTCAGAGAATTACATTTCTAACAAATTCCGAGGTAATGCGGAGGCTGCCGATCTGAGATCACCCTTTGCGAACCACTGGTCTATATCATGAAACATCTCAGTCTGTCTCACTGTTGACCTTGGACTTGGAAGACTAAGTTGTGATATGTAGCTCAGATCTGAAACCACTGAGTTAATACAACAAACAACTTTTCTTCAAGATGTATCTCAGAAAACATGGCATATCCAAACTTGAGGTTGCTGTACAATTGGAAATATTCTAGTTTAATGCAAATATTGAGGGTATTATAGATGAGCAACTTATTCATGAAAGTAAACAGTTGTGAATAACAAAATAATAATGAAATAGAGTAATGTGGAAGAAAGAATCTTAAACTTGATGTGGTTGCAATTCTGAAAAAGAATCCTGTCTATGATAGAGACTTTTACAAAGGCAGCCCTATATAATATAAAAACTTTCCATCAATTTAGATTTTGGGCATAATAAAAGAGATCCACCAAGTCTAATTACTTCAGTAGCCAAAGTTATATTATCCCTACCAAGCTGTCACTACTTTTTGGAAGCCAGAGTATAACCTTTAACACAAGAACTGAAAGGAACAAATCCTTAACTTTTGAAGTGGCCTTTTTTTCAACCTTGATTTGGTTGTTACTGAAATATGAGAAGACAAGTAAAAATCAATTTCAATGGGATCAAGTCAAGATGTCAGCTGGGCTGGCTCCTTCTGGAGGTTCTAAAGAGAGAATGTCTCCTTGCCTTTTTCAGCTTCTGATGGCTGCTTGTATTCTTTGGCTTGTGGCCCTATCCTCTTCTAAGTGCATCAGAGCAATCTTGCTCCTGTCATCTGTCTGACTCTGCTTCTTCCTGTGCCCCTCATACAAGGACTGTTATGATTCTATCATATCCACTGAGTAATCCTGGATCTCAAGATCATTAAATTAAACACACTTAGAAAGTCGGGTTTTTTATTTTTGTTTGTTTTGCCATATAAGGTGACATTTTAGATTCTAGGAGTTAGCATGTAGTCATATATGGGGAGGGGTATTGTTCAGACTACCACTACTTTTTTTTTTTTAATTCATAGAGTATATTTTTCAGAGAAGTTTTAGATTTACAGAAAAATTGAGCACAAAGAACAGAGTTCCCATATATTCCCACCTCCTTTCTCCCCAGTTTTCCATATTAACACCTTGCATTAGTCTGGTACATTTGTTATTATCAAAATAATATTGATATATTATTATTTCCTAAAGTCAAAAGTTTATATTGGGGTCACGTTTGTGTTGTACAGTTCTATGGATTTTGAGAAATGCATAATGTCATGTATACACCATTACAATAGAATTCAGAATAGTTTTACTGCTCTAAAAATTCTCTGTGCTTCATCTTTTTATCCCTCTCCCTCTCACTGCCTCTTCCAAAACAAAACAAAACAAAAAACTAACTCAAAAAACCCTGGCAACTACAGATCTTTTTACTGTCTCTATAGTTTTGCCTTTTTCCAAAATGTCATTTAGTCAGAATCACACAATATGTAACCTTTCCAGATTGGCTTATCTCACTTAGCAATATCCATTTCAGGTTGGTCCCTACTTTTTATGACTTGATAGTTCATTTCTTTTTACTGGAATCATATTCCATTGTATAGATGTATTACAGTGATGTACTACTATCTATTCACATATTTGTTGCTTCCAGTTTGGGGCAATTATGAATAAAGCTGCTTTAAAAACACTGATGAACAGGTTATTGTGTGGACATAAGTTTTCAATTTCTGTAGTTTATTTTTTTTTGTTAATTTTTTTCATTTAAGAAAACAAACAATACACCTGGATCCACCAACAATGGAGAACTTAGTTAGCTTAACCATAGGCATATTTAAGTAAAGTATACATAGAATCATTGTAAAGCCTGTGTTTGCACAGTAAGTTTCATAAACCAATTTAAAAATTAAGGCAACAAGGAAATAAATCTACATATTCAAAAAGCAAAGTTCTTAAATTCTAAATAAGCGTTCAATTCCTGTTTTCATTACCAAGGTGCATGATTGTTGGGTTATATGGTAAGACTGTATTTCTATAGCAATGAGACTATATAACTGATCCAATGGTAAGTTCAGTTGTTACACATTCAAACTAATACTTGGTAGCATCAGTGTTTTTATTTTTAAATAAAATAATCACTTGCATTTACCTGATAAGTAATGATGTTGAACAGATTTTCTTATGTTTTTCTTCTTTTATGAAGTGCTTGCTGAAAACAAAGACCTTTAACCTATTCAAAATAACTTATAAAGGATTAAAGATAGGAAACAAAAAATGGAAGCCAGGGAAGACTTCTAGTGCAAATTATTTCTGATGAGATAACTTGGTTTATTTTCTAATTATTTACTTTTTATTGATATATATTATATATTCACATGCCATGTAATCATCCAAACTGTACAGTCAATGGCTGTGTATTTATCATCATATAGCTGTGTATTTATCATCACAATAGACTTTTTTTCTTTTTTGTGAAAAATAATATACATACAAAAAACCCAGTACATTTCAAAGCACATCACAACAATTAGTTGTAGAACTGATTTCAGAAATTGGTATGGGTTACAATTCCATAATTTTAGGGTTTTACTTCTAGCTGTTTAAACATACTAGAGACTAAAAGAAATATCAATATAATGATTCAGCAATCATACTCATTTGTTAAACCCAATCTTCTTTGTATAACTCCACCATCACCTTTGATCAACATTACTTTCATTGACCACTGAATGCTCAACAAGCTCTCAGACAACTTTGCTACTTTAGCTGTCCTTATCTCAGACTTTTCCCAAAGTCACATGAACAGAATGTGTGAGAAGTAGAAATCTGTCTCACTCCAAATTCCTAGTCTTCTATTAAACTCTATGTGCTCCTTTTTTTTTAACTTCTCTAATATGAAATTACAATAAAGTACATACAATAAATATGAACAGCTCAGTGAATAATCACAAGCTATGTCCATGTAACCACTTTCCAAGGAATAGAACACTATCAGCATACAGAAGATCCTTCATGGCCCCTTATAATCACTATCCTCTCCCTTTTCTGCTTACAGGAACAACCATCTTGACTTTTGTGGAAATAACTCCTCTGTTCTAATACTTCCCTGTTTAAAGATCCATAATAGAGTTCAGTTCTACCTGTTTTTTGTTTTAAGTATATAAATGGAATCATATATATTCTTCTGTATCTGCCTTCTTTTACCTGACTTATATTCGTGATATTCTTCCATGATACTGCATGTAGCTGTTCTTTTCTCATTTTCATAACTATATACCAAGGGCTAGCAAACTTTTTCTGTAAAGGGCCAGTCAATTAACATTTTAGGCTTTGCAATTCATACGGGGTCTTGGCTGTAACTACTCAACTCTGCTTTTGTAGTGCAAAAGCAATAGAAAATATGTAAATGAATGGGTGTGGCTGTGTTATTATAAAACCTTATTTATGGACACTGAAATTTGAACTTCATACAATTTCATATGTTATGAAATATTATTCTTTTACTTTCAATCACTTAAAAATGTAAAACCATTCTTGGCTCACAGGTTATGCAAAACCATGGAGTGGGCTAGATTTGGCCTCATGTAGTTGTCCATGTCCTCATCAAGTTGTCCATCCACTTGATGATTATATAAGTTCCCTTCAAATTAAAGGATCCTATGAATATTCTAAGATATACACAAAACCCAATAAGCAAATTGAACAATATAAATTAAGATGTATGTTATTGATGGAAATGATTTGGGTGGAGTGTTTAATCAGAAACAGCAGAATAATATTTAGCAGTAGCATGCAGAGGAATATATCCAGGCAGTGTTCCACCCCCACCCCCATAAACATAAAGAAAAAAAAACATTACAGTATTATCAAGAAGTAAACAGTGACATTTTATAAAATTCTGCAAACCAATTTTAGAGGCCTGGCTAACCGCGCTGCAACAAGGAGACAGGTGAACTAAATTGCAGTAATTATTTACTGCAACAGGCTGCTATTAACTTACATGATTAGGAAGCGATTACTTCCAATGCATTTATGAGTTGTTAACCACAAGGATTAATTAATAGCACCAATATGTTTGATTACTATCTATTTTTCTAAGGGTAAATAATGATTTCCTATTCTAGAAAGCACCCTATTAACAATCCTCATATTCCCATTGATAAACTTACAAAAATGAAAATCTCAATCTTTGTAACTTCAAAATGTCCCCCTCTGCTCTTAATTTTATAGAAAAGTCAGTAGTTTAAGATCTAGATAAATATTTCTAAACTTAAAGTAGCATATATGGAACACGGCATTCCATTTCCCAGAGTATTTGGGATTAATGTGAACTAAGAGCCACAGAAACGACATATTGTATATTTAGGTGGGCATACTTGACCAGTTGTCAAGTTGTCAGAAATGACACAATGCCACATTTGCACCGTGTGCTTTGCTAAAGACTCATCCCAAATATACGTGCTTTCTCCCAAGTGCAATTAACTCTCCTATACTGGCAGATTTTGCTAAAAGATCATCAATGTAGATTACTTTTTAGCATTAGGAAATAAATACTTACAGGTGTTATATCATCCATTATAACTTACAAACTTTTGCATTTAGCAAGACATCCAGGCAAATGAATCATTTAATTTATGAATTATTTATAAGAAATTCACAGTATGCTCCTGGCATCATCCATGGCCTTTTCCAGGTCATATGACACCAATTAGAGCTGAATTTTAAATTATTCAATAACCTGAACTCTCCTGTTATTTAACATATAGATATCAATGTAGTAAACAAGTTAAATTGAATGGGCCCTAGAGGTTTAAGCACTTGCATTGTTCAACAGTGGAAGTTGGAGGCCGTCAGTGGAAGAAAAACAACAGAATGCAGAAGTCAAAAACATTTGCAAGGTTCTAATAACTTATTCCAGTTCCCAGAAGGATTGTAGCACAATTTAGGAATACTGAATCTAAAAGACATTAAAGTCAATAATTATGAAATTTACAAGAATACAGGCATTCAGAAGGCACACAAAACGTTAAATGGCGCAACACTAGAAACAGATGCCAAATATCATATCAGTTCTTAGGTTATGTAAAGTATAGACAGGTTAAAGTCCTAACAGTAACTACCAGACTCAGAAGAACCAAAACCTCAGACTCTTTAACCATTACCTGTAAAGAAGGATTTTATAAAGCTTAACAGTAGCTAATTTTTCTTGCTTAATTTAGCTGTTTACGTATTTTAGCTTCTGAACGATAGAAATATCCAGCAAAAGCATTTGTGTCATTTTATATTCACTGCTATGCATTTGGTGTGAGTTAAGAATTGTAAAGAAAAGAGTTATGGGCCCCATCAGGCTAAGAAAAACAACCCGGAACTTCCCAGGGGCGGTTATCTGCTGCCTTGGTTATGCAAGGTTATCTGCTGCCTTGGTTATGCAAGGTGTTAACTGCCGGAGGAAGTTTATCTAAGAATGCAACTGAGAAGGTTGAATAAGGGAGTTTTGCACAATGAGACAGCTGCTTCTTGCATGAAGCAGCTCCCATGACTCATGCGCGAAAAATGTTTGTTATCTGCTTCTTGCAAAATGTTTATCTGCTTCTTGCAAAATGTTTGTTATCTGCTTCTTGCATGAAGCAGCACCTGTGACCCATGCTTGACCCTCACCCCCCTCCTCCTACCCCTTAAAAGCTTCCCCAAACCCAGGCTCGGGGCTCTGTTCCTGCGTGTTCAGTGAGCCCCACGCATGTGTGGTAAATAAATCCCTTTGCGTGTTGCATGAGAGAACATCTCTTGGAGTCCTCCTTTGCGTGGCAAAACTCTCGAATTCTTACAACCGTATGTCCTGAAATATGGAATTTGTTGAATTGCTATAAAAAAATGAATAGACTGCATGGAATAATGAACTGTAAACTAGAGATGAAATCAAAAGACCTTTGCTAATATTCCAGCACTGCTACTAAGAAATTCTGTTATTTTAGATGTCACTTTACCTCATTTAGGCAGTTTAGTCATTTATAAAATAAGGGCTTGGGTTTGCTGATCTCTAGGCTTATGCTATCTACAAGAACTGAAAAATCCAGGAAGTAGGTTGTTGTGCCCCAAGGAAACGTGAGAAAAGGACTAGATGAGAAATTAAAACAATCAGTAAATCTTCAGTTATCAGGTTTTTACTTACTGGCAAAATTACTGAATGATCCTTGGTTCTATATACCCTAGGAAATTCCATGTTTTAATAATGTGACTTATATGCTGAAGAACTTAGAGTCTTTTTTTATATATCTGGTCTCTGAATCTGAAAAAAATACAACCGAAGGCTGAATAAAATAAATGTACAGTTATGAGGACACTCACATATTTTTATGGGATTTAAAAAGCAAAACCATCACTCTTATAAATTGCTTTCACATCTATAATTGAAATTTTGAAAGTTAAAAAAGCAGCTTTTTACATTGTTTCCTAAGTCAACAAGAGAAACATGAGACTAGTTTTAATTAAAGAAGACCAGAAAAAAAAGTGAAATAATTTTACAGAGAAAATGAGACAAAAGTAAAGACAAGCTAACATCTGGTAGAAGTGGTGACTACAATCTTCAGTGGGTAAGAAATGATATACAACATAATGAATAATAAAGCTAACTTACATTTAGATTCAGTAAAGCATGTGAGCATAAGAAAATTATTTATAAGAGGCATATACCAACTTTCTCGTGCCATTCGCTTGATTTTACATAGAGTAGAGTACCCTGGATGGGCTATTGGCACCCCCACTGGCCATTCACTGACCTCACATCTGTTCCCCCAGTAACATTTGGGCTTAGGAATAAAAAAAGAACTGGCAGGTAGGCAGATTTTTCGAAGCAGTTCATTTTTTTTTAATGAAAGAAGTTGTAGATTTACAGAAAAATGATACAGAAAATACAAAGTTCCCATATACCTTCCCTCACACACAGGTTTCCCCATTACTAATTTTTTGCATAAGTGTGATACCTCTGTTACAACTGATAAAACAATATTGTTATAATTATACCATTAACTATAACCCACAGTTTGCATTAGGATTTACAGATTGTTCTATGGATTTTAAAGATTTTAATTCTAGTAACGTATATACATCCTAATTTTTTTTTCTTTTAACCACATTTAAATATACAATTCAGTGGTGCTAATAATATTCAGTGTTATACTATTCATCCTTTTGTGTATGGCTTTTTGTACTCAAAATTTTCCAGATTTATCCATGTTGTTGCATGTATTAGAACTTCATTCCTTTTATACAGTTGAATAATATTTCATTACACACACATGCCACATTTTGTTTACCTATTCATCTGTTGATGGACACTTGGGTTACTCTACCCATCACTTTGCAAATGCCACTATGAATATGAGTGCCCAAATATCTGTTCAAGTCCCTGCTTTCAATTTTTTTCTATAGCGTCTCCTTTATTCTAAACAGAAGAGCTACAAAATTAAACAAGCATACATAGATTATATATAAAATAGTACTGTTAATTATAGTCCATAGTTTAGATTAGGTGTATTTTTCCCATATACCACTGTGCTAGTTTGAAGCTGTTGCATACCCCAGAAAAGCCATATTCTTTACCCCTGATTCAGTATCACTGGGTAGGATCTTTTGATTAAATTGTTTCCATGGACATGTGACCCACCCAATTGTGGGTGTGACCTTTTGCTTAGGTGGTTTCCATGGAGATGCATCTCTACCCATTCAAGGTGGGGTTGCTTACTGGAGCCGGTTAAGAGGGAATGCTTTTGGAAAAAGCTTTAGAGCCCACAGAGCTCACAGAGCCCACACAGCCAGAGACATCTGAACATGCAGAAGGAAAATGTTTCTTGGAAAGCCTTAGAAACTGAGGAGACAAAGCTAGCAAATGTTACCATGTGCTTTCCCAGCTGACAGAGGTGTTCCAGATGGCATTAGCCTTTCCTAAGTGAAGATAACCTCTTCTTGGTGTCTTAATTTGGACATTTTCATGGGCTTAGAACTGTAAACTTGCAACTTAATAAATCTGCTTTTTAAAAGCCATTCCATTTTTGGTATATTGCATTCCAGCAGCTTTAGTAAACTAAGACAGTGGATATAGTGGATATTGTTATACCCCTTCATATCCTCTTGACTACCTGGTACACTGGTCCTTTTTCCCTTCCAGCTGCTGGGGTGATTCTCTGATAACAATGGTCAGCTGGCCCCTTTCCTAGAGCATTGCTCTCATCCAGACAACACCTGGGAGGCAATACACCCTTGTTTCCAGCATCCCAGCAAACACTGGCCCAACTAACAGGAGGATATTAAAAACACAACTCCTTGCATCAAGGTAGGACTATCTTTCTGGTGCAGATTGGGCTGAAGAAATTTCCCTATGGGATCAGACTGAAGCTAATCTTCAGCTGGGGTCATATTCTTGCCTGGTTTCACCTCATCCTTTCACCCCCCAAATGTGACCTATCTTCCTCACTCCTCTTCTAATGAGAAAACTTCCTCAACAATAATCACTTTATCAAGTGCCTCCCTTTCAGGATCTGTTTCAGGAGAGACTGATCTAAGACAGTGGAAAAGCATCTCCAAGACAGTGGGGGGCTATATCTTGGTGATAGAGACTAGAAGGCAAGTACAGAGAGATTTGAAATGTGTTCCCTGCAAATCAGGAGACAAAGAGGACTGAGAAAGGTAAAGGGGACTGTGACTGGTATCTGGCTTTCAGTCTGGAGATTAGAGGTGACTGCATCAAGAAGAAGAGCAGTGTGGGGTCTTTTTGGTCAACTAGAGCTGCCAGGAGGGGCACAGAAACCCTAACTAAAAGAGGCCACACTGGGATAGATGTGGCACAGATGGCTACCCAGAATAGATATCAATCCTTCCAGGTTAAGGGGATTATAAAAGCAAGAAGTCTATAAAGGAACCTCTGGGGAACTCAAAAATCCACAACTAGTGAAAGAATCAACTACTACTACTTACCAGCTCCATTCAGGGATCCCAGCTTTAACCATTGCCAGAATCAGCCAAGTAACAACTGTTATATTCCCTTCCTTTCTTTCCTCTCCCTTTTTTGACCCCAGCCAGAAAGAACTCACAGGTAGCATGAGTGAGTTGGGAGAAAGGAGAGAGCAAAAAGACCCGCAAATACTTCACCCACCTCAGGGATTCTGAAATTTTTACCTTGATTTCAAGTTTGGAGTTTCAACCATTAAGTAAAATTTATAAATTAAGCTTACAAAACAGTACTGTTTAAACATCTGAAAGTAACTAACATGAAATGACCAGATGACCAGAAGATTCATGGGTGTCCCCAAGTCTTTATCTGAGGACAGAGGAAATTTATCCCTAAAGAATAGTGTTTAAAAGATTTGTGGAAAGCCCTTTAGTTTGATATGTATGATCTCAGCATACTGCATAGAAAAGCACCAAGAGTGCTGTGGGATCTGTAAAAGTGGAACATTGCCAGTCTGGACTAAAAGGGATGAATTGAAGGAAAAAATAGCTCTAACAGCAGAATCATGGAAGCTAAGGTCTGAAGTCAAGAAACCTTGATCCAGGAGACTGAACCCACCCATGCCCTTGGAGACTTTGCCCTGAAGGCTGAATTGGACAGGACTTCTGCCTAGATATTCTGGAAAAGTTATGGTGCTCCAGGCCTCTGAGAGGGTGGAACACATCCTTGGGGATTGAGGGGAGGCTGGATGCCACCCAGTTGTTCTGGAGGGGTTAAGCATGTGCTCCAGAAATGACAGAGATCCTGGATGTTGCCCTGATGTTTGAAGAGGGTGAAGCTAAGAAATAAATGGTCTCCCTAATGGCCCCCAAGGCTGCATTTGGAGAGAACAGGGATGCTGTGTAAGCCCTTGGAAAGTGTGGGACTGTGGCATTCTAAAGTCCCAAGGATAACTGATTCTCAGACTTTGCTTTCAATTGTTTTGGGTATGAACCTAGAAGTGGGATGGTCAGGTCATACGGTAATTCTATACTTACCTTTCTAAAGAACCACCAAGCTTTTTACCATAGTGGCTGCAGTATTTTACATACCCATGACAATGAACGAGTGTTCTTATTTTTCCAAATACTTTATGATAGTTATTATTTTTTAAATAGTAGACATTCTAGTGGGTCTGAAATGGTATCTCATTGTGGTTTAGATTTGCACTTTCGTAATGGCTACTGATGTTGAACATATTTTCATGTGCTTTTTGGCCATTTGTATATCTTCTTTGGAGAAATGTCTGTTGTCTTTTGCCCATTTTTTTTTCAATTAGAGAAGTTGTGGGTTTACAGAACAATCAAGCATAGAATATAGGATTCCCATATGCCACCTTATTAATACATTGCACTGGTGTGATAAATTTGTACAATTGATGAAAGCAAATTTTATAATTGTATTATTAACTACAGTTAAAAGCAAAACTTAGGATTCACTGTGTTGTGTAGTTCCATGGATTTAAAATAAAAATATTCTAGTATGATATATTCAACCAAACATTTCCCATTTTTAACCACATTCAGACATATATCTCAGTGCTGTTAATTATGTTCAGAATACTGTGCTACCATCACCACTATTCACTACCAAATTTCCATCATTCCAAATAGAAACTTTTTGCCCATTTTTAAGTTGGGTTCTTTGTCTTTTTGTTGTCCAATTGTACAATTTCTTTATATATTCTAGATACTAAATCTTTATCAGATATATATGTGCTTTACAAATATTTTCTCCCATTCTGCAGGTTGTCTTTTTTACTTTCAGGATAAAGTCCTCTGATGCAAAAAAAGTTTTTGGTGAAGTCCCACTTTTCTGTTTTTTTTTCCTCTTATTGCTCCTACTTTCAGTATAAAGTATAAGAAATCACTGCCTAGCACAAGATGCTTCCCTATTTTTTTTTTTTTACAGAATTTTATAGTTTCAGTTCTTATATTTAGGTGTTTGATTTATTTTGAGTTAATTTTTGTATATGGTGTGAGGTAGGGATCCACCTTCATTCTTTGCATATGGATAGCCAGTTTTCTTAGCATTGTTGAAGAGACTATTTCTCCACTGAGCAGACTTGGATAATTTGAGTAACTAAAAAATTAACCTTAATTATATCTGCAAAATCCTTTCACCTTTATCATATTCCACCTGCTAGAAGTAAGTCACAAGGTCTATCACTACTCAAGAGAAGGTGATTATACAATAGTGTAGCATGTTGTTGGTCATCTTAGGATACATCTACTACAGGTACTAAAGTAACTGAATGGAGAAAATGGTCCTGAAGTATGGGGTATTCATAAAGAAAAAATAAACCTCAATCCTTGCTATTCTCCATATACAAAATACAAAAAGGAATTATAGGTCTAAACATAAAAACCAAAACCATAAAGCTTAGAAGAAAAGATGGGAGATAATTTTTGTAACTGTAAAGTAAGGTAAGTAGGGTTACCAGATTTAGCAAATAAAAATACAGGATTCCCAGTTAAATTTGAAGTTCATTATAAGAATATTCTAGCATAAGAATGTCCCAAATAAAGCATAGGATATACAAATACTGAAAAAGTCTAAGCATATGTTATCTGTGGGCTTTCTGGTTAATTAGAGCATAGTCCATTTCAGGTGAACTTGAAATTGTGGTGAGTGGATGAGCTGCATACTAGTTTTTCTCTAGAAATACAGTATGATTTGTGATATTTTAAGAATAGCTTATTGTATGTACCCACAAATTATACTAAAATCTGAGAAATTTTGAAAAATGATTGCATGTCTTTTACATTTAGGGTTCAATAAATGGGTTGCTTTAGTAAAGCTATTTTAATTCTTAATCAGACCTGTTTTTAAATTACAATTGGACATTATTAGATAAATTAGGGAAGTAATAAGTTAATTATTAATTTTAAATTCTAATTTATACATGGCAAAACAAGCTTCACTAGACTTTTTAGTTGGAAAAAGACACCTGTTTTCTGAATGTGGTAGTAACTTACTATCAAATGATGACAATCGAAATAATTCTGGAGAAATGAAGGCCAATGGTTCATACCACTTTCAGACAGAAGTAGATCCCTCATATACTGAGTTTTATGCCCATTCTTGATGGGAGACTGCTAAAACCACAGTGTGTCATTTACTGAGATGTTTTGGCTAAAGAAGCAATGAAATCACCAAAACGTAAGCAGCTTTTACATATAAAATACAAAGAAATAAGTTCAAAACCCAAAGAAGTTTCTGTAAGCAAGAGCATTGAATTAAAAAGTTGACTGAAACCAATCACAATATTTTCCATATTAACATTAGTAATTGCAAACTTCTATAAAGTACTTTTCTTTGCAAAGAATAAAAAGATCATATATGAATGTTGAGATATTAATGAAAGACTACATCAAAGTTGTTTACATGAAATGCTGGGTGAATCTATGGCAAACAGGGAGTAGCTCAAGCAACACAATAGCTTGGTGTACCCCAGAGATGACTAGGAACACAGAAAAGAAATCAACAGAATAAAACTAACAAAGTATTTTTTATTGAAACTTGAAGAATGCATATATGTAACTGAGAAGTTAAGATTTAAAAAATGATTACAATTACTGAATCATTACATAGTGTTTCATTTTACTTTCTAGTGTATTAGAATAGTAGAGGGAAATATCAAAATCTCTGAACTATAATCCAGCTGCCTTAGTCTCTGATGATGATTATATAATAATATATCCTTTATCTTGTGATTGTAAAAACGTGACTGAACCTCACCTGTACCCCCTTATCCATTTTTTTCAACTTTTGAGTTTTAAAATCACTAAAGACAGGCCCTAATATTTATTAATAAAAGGTCTTGAGTCAGCCAGAACGAACTCACATCAATTCAAAAACTATCTTGATAGATGGAGTGGGATCTAACCAAAATGGGTCCACCTAAGTAACTATCTATCTGAGCATGCTCAAAAATTAGACAATCTTTAACCTGACATCTCAAGACATGGTGCTAATTATCCTAAAACTTGCCCATCTTTTGATACTATAAAACTATCAGAATTACTGTAATTTGGGGAATTTTAGGCTGATAAGCTATCTGTCTGATTGCCAGCTTTATGCCTAGCAATGAACTCTTTCTCTCTTTGAAAGTCTGATGTCTCAGGAATTGATCATTTCAGCGCATCAGGAAGAAAACCCACTGCTTTTGATTAGTATTCACATATACTACTCATTTTCTAACATTTTTTTCTAGTACATTTAAAAATTACATTATGATAAAATAAAAAAAGAGTGTATTTGGGGGGCTTCACTGCTTATGACTGTAACTAATTCTTAATTGTATGAAACTATGACAGCTTATGTTGTCCATAAATGTGGTTTGCAGTTTACATTTTATAAAGGAATGTGTTCTAACAGCACAGAAGCAAGAGGAACACATTTGGAACAGGCACATAAATATAAAAAAATACATTAAACTTTCATCTAGTATGTTTTTACTTAAAAAAATCAGTGGAAAAAACAGTGTGCATAGTAACATGGTAAAAACTGTGCATTTTACAAAGGCAAATGCATTTATCTATGTCCCTGAAACTGGAGTCTCAGAGGAGAGAAAAAATTAATGGCCAAAAGCATCCAAATTTAATGAAAAAATTAATTAGTACATTCAACAAGATCAACAAACTCCAAGTAGAACCAACAAAAGAGATCTATACTTAGCTAAATGCTAAATAATGGTCAAACTGTTTAAAGCTGTTGGGACAGAAAAGCTAGAAAAAGGGAAAGAAATGATCATCAAACAGAGGAAGAAACACTTCTTAAAACATTCTATGAGATCATTATTACCATAGTATCAAAACCAGCCAAAGATACCAAAAGAAAAACAATTGGAACAAATATTCCTCAAGAATGTGGATATAAAAATTTTAAATAAAGCAAACCAAATTTAACATAACATGCAAACAAATTTAACATAACATGCAAACATTACAGACCATCAGCAAGTGGGATTTATCCCAGAAATGCAGGGTTAGTTTAACACACAAAAAAATCAATTCATGTAATATTAGTAGAATGAAGAATAAAAACCAAGACAACATGATCATCTAAACAAAAACAGAAAAGCATTTGATAAAATTCAACATGCATTCCTGATAAAGACTCTCAAAACTCTAGGAAGAGAAGGCAACTTTATCAAATTCTTAAACAGCATCTATAAAAACCCACAGCTGCAGGATTTACTTAATGCACTGACTGGTAAAAGACTGAACGCTTCTCCCCTAAGATCAGAAAAGACAGGTAATTCTACTCTCACCTCTTCTAGTCACATTATATTAAAGGTCCTAGGCAATGTAATAAGGCAAAAAAAAAGAAATAAAATACATATATTTTGGAAAGAAAGTAAATTTGATTTTATTGACATATGCCATGAACTTTTATATATATATATATAAAAACCTTAAGGATTCCCCCCCATTAACTCCCTGAAAACAAAACCAAAAAAACTATTAGAATAAACAAATTTAATAGAGTCACAGGATACAAGGTCAATACACAAAAATAAATTAAATCAACTGTATTCTTACATACTAGTGATGAACAATTCCCAAAAAAAGAAAAATTAAGAAAACACTATATACACTATAACAGCAAAACCAACAAAATTTTAAAGAATAAATTTAGAACTACAAGAATTGTGCATTAAAACTACAAAACACTAATGAGAAAATTTAAAAAGATCCAAATAGATGGGAGACATTCCACATTCATGAACTGTAAAACACAGTATTGTTAAGATGGCAATTCTCCCCCAGTTGATCTGTAGATTCAAAGCAAACCCTATCGGAATTCCAGCAGAATTTTTTTAAAGAAATTGACAAGAGTTATATGGAAGTGCAAAGGCCTCAGAACAGGTAAAACAATTTTGAAGAAAAATACAATAAAGTTGGAGGTCTTAAAAGTCAAGGTATTCATGATTAACTGATACTTGACAAAAGTTCCAAGACAATTCCAAGATGAAAGGATAGTCTATTCAATAAATGGTGCTGAAATAAGCACATACCACATGCAAAAAAGAGAGAGAGGAAAAAAGAATTGGGCCCCTTCCTTCACATAATACACAAAAATTATCTCAGAGAGAATCAACGTCTAAATAAATGTAACAGGTAAAATTATTAACATTCTATTAAAAATATAGAAGAAAATATAAGAGAAAATCTTTGTGAACTTGGGTAATGTGAAGATTTTTCAGATGAAAATTACAACTATGATCCATAAAAGAAAATATTTAAAAATTGGAGTGCATCTAAATTAAAAACATTTACTTCAAAAGATACTATTTTAAAAAAGGAAAAGGAAAGATGCAGACTTGGTGAAAATATTTTCAAATTATTTATCTGATAAAGTATTTGTATTCAAAATATATAAAGAGCTCTTAGAACTAAATAATAACAAATTACCCAACTAATAAATGAACAAAAGATATAAATAGATATTTCATCAAAGAAGATGTGCAAATGACTAATGACCACATGAAAAGGTGTTCAGTATCATTAATCATGAAGATAGTTAAAGTCATTAGAATGTTAAAAACCAAAAAGAGAAGTTAAACATAAGCTTACCATATTACAGAGCAATTTCACTTCTAGGTATCTATGTAAGGAAATGAAAACATGTCTACAC
Source organism: Tamandua tetradactyla (assembly GCF_023851605.1). NCBI lineage: Eukaryota > Metazoa > Chordata > Mammalia > Pilosa > Myrmecophagidae > Tamandua > Tamandua tetradactyla. The sequence goes on from NC_135344.1 coordinate 46,179,124, forward strand.
AAAGATTTATACATAAATATTTACAACTTTATTATTCACAATAGCCCAAAACTGGAAACAATCCAAACATCTGTCAGTTGAACTGAGAAACAAAATGTACTATGTCTATAAAATGTGAATGAAAAGAAACAAAGTACTAATATATGCTACAGCATGAATGAATCTCAAAAATGAGATGCTAAGGGAAAGAAACTAACTCTAAAAAGTTATCTATTATATAATTCTATTTTTATGAAATGCCCAAAAATGCAAATCTATAGAGATAGAAGCAGAACCTTATTTTAAAAACTATATAAGGCAGAAAACAATGAAATTACTTTTAAAGTGATGAAAAAAAAGTTGAGGCAGAACTGTACAACTGACAAAGTTTTTCTTTAATAACTAACAGAAGAGGTAGGACAAGATGATGGTGTAGGGAGGTGTGGAATTCAGTTACTACTCTAGAGCAGCTAGTAAATAGCCAAGAACTGTCTGGAAGAACTGTTTGGGGTTTATTTGTGACCAGACACACATGTATACCAGTCTGGAATGGGTTGTAGAAGGGCCAAGATCACACAACAGAATTATGAGTAAAGCCCAGAAAAGCCAGAGGCTGGCACCCTTTCTCCAATGGCTTATCTGGTCCAGTTGGAAACACTTCCCTGTGAAAAAGAAAACCTCCTCTGGAGCAAAGGAGGGAAGCCCAGCCAAGCTCCAAGCACAGGTAAAAGGCGAGCAAACAGAGAAGGAATCTTGAAGTTTCTTCCAGCAGACAGGAGGTGGGGGGGGGTGGGGAGGTGGGGAGCAGAGATTTTGGAGTTGTTTGAGCTCAGAATACTGGAAAAGGGCTGTACCCCAAGACAAATACAGTCAACTGCGGCTGTTGAAAACCCTGATCAAGGCAAGGTGGAATTAAGATAGGTCTGAGAGTCAAACAAGTCAAGTGAAGGAGTTAATTTCCCAAAGGGCTTATCATCCCGAGGAAAAGGGGGTATGTGGCCCAGCTTAAGTGGCAGCTCTCAATCAGAGGATTCAGACCCAAGGAGCTAAGCCCTAAACTGGCCTTCTATATCAGCCTCCTGTCAACCATGCCCTGACAGCTACAGGATCAGCTTAGAGATAGGTCATCACAGGACTTTTTACAAGTGAAGAGTTGCAAGCTGTCAAACACTACCAGCTGGGAAGGATAGGAAAAGCTTCACAGGAGTCTCTAAAAACATGATGGTCCTACCCCAGGGAAACTTAATACTGATTATCCCCTTCACCTGAGACCTGGCTCTGTCTTGTCTGGGAAAATCTAACTAGGGTCAATGATATCTGGAGAGATCATCCTAACACAGGGGAAGAACCAGAAAAACAAGAGCTGAAAAATTCTGAATAGTTAAATATACGCTATGGTAAAGGCCTAGAATAAGTTGATCTGAACACCAAAAAACTAATAAGAGAACAAAGCAAACCAAACAAGAAGGAATGAAAATAATTTTCAGAATAAACTAATCAAGGCAATTAGATGGTGAGTGACCAACAAGAAATTAGTCATACTATGAAAAACACAGATTTGGCATATTCAAAGGAACAAATATACACCTCAAATGAGATACAGAAGTTGAAACAACTCATGAAATGTTCAAGTAAACATGCTAAATCAAGTCAAAGATCAAATCAACAGGATGAGGGAAGATATAAAAAAAGAGAAGAAGGATATAAAAAAACACTGAGCCAGAGACCTCGGTTTGATTCCTGGTGCCCATCCATTCCAAAAAACAAAAAGGACACTGAGCAACCATACAGAAGAACTCAAAACCTTAGAAAACAAAGAGCAGGACTTATGGAAATGAAAGGCACAATATAAGAGATGAAAAACAAAATGGAGCTTAGACCAGAAGATATGAAGAGGCAGAAGAAAGGACTAGTGAACTACAGGAAAGCACATCTGAAATCCTAAACATAAAAGAACAGATAGGGAAAAGAATGGAAAAATATGAGCAGAGTCTCAGGGAATTGAATGACAACATGAAGCATATGAACAGAAGTGTTATAGGTAACCCAGAAGGAGAAGAGAAAGGAAAAGACTTAGAAAGAATAACAGAGGAAATAATCAATGAAAATTTCCCATCTCTTCTTAAAGATACAAAGGTACAGATCCAAGAAGTGCAGCATACTCCAAACAGAACAGATCTGAAAAGACCTACTCTAAGATACTTGGTAATAAGATTGTCAAAAGCCAAAGACAAAGAGGGAATTTTGAAAGCAGCAAGAGAAACACAACCCATCACATACAGGGGGAACTCCATAAGACTATATGTGGAATTCTCAGCAGAAACAAAGGAGGTAAGTAGGCAGTAGTATGATACAGACTCAGAGAGTTTGTGACTAAGAGACTGTCTCTACAAGAAAAAGTAAAGGGAGCACAACAGGTCAGTAGGAAAAGACAGGAGAAGAAGGCTGGAGAAGAGTACAGAAATGAAGACTTATCAGTAAGGGTAAAAAGAGAAAGAAAAAAAAAGATATGACATATAAAATCCAAAAGACAAAATGGTAGAAGAAAATACTGCCTTTACAGTAATAACATTAAATGTTAATGCATTAAACTCCCCAACTAAAAGAGAAGACAAAGACTAAATATAGTCAAGAATGGCTTAAAAAACAGGACCCATCTATATGCTGTCTACAAAAGACTCACTTTAGATCCAAGGACAAAAACAGATCAAAAGTGAAAGGTTAGAAAAAGATATTTCATGCAAACAACAATCAGAAAAGAGTGAGAACAGATATATCAATATCAAACAAATTAGACTTCAAATGTAAAACAATTAAAAGAGACAAATACAGACACTACGTATTAGTAAAAGGAGACAGAACAATCATAGAATGTCATAGAATGTTATGGCAAAAGACATAACAATCATAAATATTTATGTACTGGATGAGAATGCCCAAAAATACATGAGGCATATGCTGACAATACTGAAAGAGGAAGTACACACCTCTAAAAGAATATTTGGAAACTTCAATAGACTGCTGTCATTGGTGGAGAGAACATTTAGACAAGATCAATAAAAACAGAGATTTTGAATAGTACAATAAATGAACTTGACTTAAAAGGCAGTTACAGAACATTACACCTCAAACAGCTGGATACCTTTTTCTCAAGTGCTCATGGATCATACCCCAGGATAGACCACATGTTGAGTGGGTCAAAAAGCAAGTCTCAATAAATTTAAGAAGGTTAAAATCATACAAAACACTTTCTTGGATCATAATAGAATAAAGTTGGAATGCAATAAGAGGTGGAAGGCCAGAAAATTCACAAATATATGGAAGCTAAATAACACATTCTGAAACAATCAGTGGGTCAAAGAAGAAGTTATAGGAGAAATCAGTAAATATCTCAAGGCAATTGAAAATGAAAATACAACATATCAAAATATATAGGATACAGTAAAGACAATGGTGAGAAGGGAATTTATTGCCCTAAATGCCTATCTTAAAAAAAGGAGAGCAAAAAGTGAACAATTAACTGTTCACCTGGAGGAAATAGAAAAAGAACAGCAAACTAACCCAAAAGCAAACAGATGGAAAGAAATAACAAAGATCAGAGAAGAAATAAATGAAATTGAGAACACAAAAACTATAGAAAGACTCAAAACCAGAAGTTGGTTCTTTGAGAAAATCAATAAAATCAATGGACCCATAGAACAGGCTGGAAAAAAAAAAGAGACAGAGAGAGAGGATGCCAATAAATAAAAATAGGAATGGAAGAGGAGACATAGCCCTGACCCTGCAGAAATACAGGAGGTAATGAAAGGATACTATGAGCAAACTATATACTAGCAAACTAGACAACATAGATGAAATGGACAGCTTCCTAGAAAAGCATGAACAAGCAATAGCATTTTGAGAAGAAACAGATGACTTTAAGAAACCAATCACAAGAAAAGAGATTGAGATCACTTCCGGAGAAGATGGAGGCTTAGTAAGGTGCGCGCGTCTTAGTTCCTCCTCCAGAACAACTAGTAAATAACTAGAAACAGTACAGAACAGCTCCCGGAGCCACAACAGAGACCAGACACACAGTGTACCCCAGTCTGGACTGGCTGGACCGGCTATGAGACTCTGCTGCGGTGAGTCCCCGAGCGGTGCGCGCTTCCCTGGGGAACAGCGGCTGGCGGCTGGCCCACCGCCCTCCCTCTTTCCCGGTTCGGCTTGAGAGACTCAGATCAGCGGTTCCCCAAGCCGTGGGGGCCAGAGACCGGAGCCCCTCCCACACACGCGGCTTCCCGGACCGGCTGGGAGCCTCGGATCAGCGGTTCCCCAAGCCACGGCAGCTGGCGCCCTCCCCCATGCGCAGCTTCCCGGGCTGGCTGGGAGCCTCAGATCAGCACTTCCCCAAGCTGCGGCGGCCTGCGACCGGAGCCCCTCCCACACACGCGGCTTCCCGGGCCGGCTGGGAGCCTCGGATCAGCGGTTCCTCAAGCCGCGGAGGCTGGCGACCGGAGCCCCTCCCACACACGCGGCTTCCCGGGACGGCTGGGAGCCTCGGATCGGCAGTACCCCAAGCCGCAGCGGCCAGCGACCAGAGCCCCTCCCACACATGCAGCTTCCTGGACCGGCTGGGAGCCTCGGATCAGTGCTTCCCCAAGCCACGGCGGCCGGCGACCAGCACCCCTCCCACATGCGGCTTCCCAGGCCGGCTGGGAACCTCGGATCAGCGGTTCCCCAAGCAGTGGCGGCCGGCGCCCCTCCCCCATAGGCGACAACCTGGAGGGAAAAGAAAGAGTCTCCAACAGCAGTAGAGACTGAGTCCAACCTAACACCAATAGTGGCATTAATGAACAACTTCTGACTACTAAAAATAGGCCCTCAGCTCAGGCAAAACTGATCAAGGCGGAAGTCGCCTATTGGGCTAACTGAAAAAGAGGAAAGGGGGCGAAACAGAGCCTTCTGAGGCTGTTTCTGCGGAAGCTTGGTTGTCTATGGGCTCAGCGCTGGGGTTACACAGGTTGCGACTGCCCCGAATGCAGAGGCGGGCTGCTTTCAGGGTTCTCTACCACCTGAACCTTCCCCGCAGGAGGGGTGAAATGCAACTCAGGTGGAATCCCTCTCTCAAGGGATTCAGATCCCAGGACTTCACAATTGAAGTCATTAAAACCAACCTACAACTGTTCCTCTGTCTCCACCACACACCCAGCAGCGAGAGTCTTCCAAAGTTAAAGGAGCCACAACATCTTTTGCTGGGGGGACCCGCAGACAGACAAGCACCAAATACTGGGCAGGATAAGAAAAACAGAGCCCAGAGACTTCACAGGAAAGTCTTTCAACCTGCTGGGTCCCACACTCAGGGAAATCTGATTAAATGCCCAGATGCCAGCAAAAAATAACAAATCACACCAGGAAAATTGAAGATATGGCCCAGTCAAAGGAACAAACCAATAGCTCAAATGAGATACAGGAGCTGAGACAACTAATTCTGAACATACGAACAGAAATGGAAAACCTCTACAAAAACCAAATCAATAAATTGAGGGAGGACATGAAGAAGGCATGGGATGAACAAAAAGAAGAAATGGAAAGTCTGAAAAAACAAATCACAGAACTTATGGGAATGAAAGATACAGTAGAAGAGATGAAAAAAACAATAGAAACCTACAATGGTAGATTTAAAGAGACAGAGGATAGAATTAGTGAACTGGAGGAAGGAACATCTGAAATCCAAAAAGAAACAGAAACTATAGGAAAAAGAATGGAAAAATTTGAGCAGGGGCTCAGGGAATTGAATGATAATATGAAGCGCACAAATATATGTGTTGTGGGTACCCCAGAAGGAGAAGAATAGGGAAAAGGAGGAGAAAAACTAATGGAAGAAATTATCACTGAAAATTTCCCAACTCTTATGAAAGACCTAAAATTACAGATCCAAGAAGTGCGGCGCACCCCAAAGAGATTAGACCCAAATAGGCGTTCTCCAAGACACTTACTAGTTAGAATGTCAGAGATCAAAAGAAAGAGAGGATCTTGAAAGCAGAAAGAGAAAAACAATCCATCATATACAAGGGAAACCCAATAAGACTATGTGTAGATTTCTCAGCAGAAACCATGGAGGCAAGACAGTGGGATGATATATTTAAGTTACTAAAAGAGAAAAACTGCCAACGAAGACTTCTATATCCAGCAAAATTGTCCTTCAAAAATGAGGGAGAAATTAAAACATTTTCAGACAAAACGTTACTGAGAGAATTTGTGACCAAGAGAACAGCTCTGCAAGAAATACTAAAGGGAGCACTAGAGTCAGATACGAAAAGACAGAAGAGAGAGGTATGGAGAACAGCGTAGAAAGAAGGAAAATCAGATATGATATATATAATACAAAAGGCAAAATGATAGAGAAAAGTATTACCCAAACAGGAATAACACTAAATGTTAATGGACTGAATTCCCCAATCAAAAGACATAGACTGGCAGAATGGATTAAAAATCAGGATCCTTCTATATGCTGTCTACAGGAAACACATCTTAGACCCAAAGATAAACATAGGTTGAAAGTGAAAGGTTGGGAAAAGATATTTCATGCAAATAACAACCAGAAAAGAGCAGGAGTAGCTATTCTAATATCCAACAAATTAGACTTCAAATGTAAAACAGTTAAAAGAGACAAAGAAGGATACTATTTACTAATAAAAGGAACAATTAAACAAGAAGACATAACAATCATAAATATTTACGCACCGAACCAGAATGCCCCAAAATACATGAGGAATACACTGCAAACACTGAAAAGGGAAATAGACACATCTACCATAATAGTTGGAAACTTCAATTCCCCACTCTCATCAATGGACAGAACATCTAGACAGAGGATCAATAAAGAAGCAGAGAATTTGAATATTACAATAAATGAGCTAGACTTAACAGACATTTATAGGACATTACACCCCACAACAGCAGGATACACCTTTTCTCAAGTGCTCATGGATCATTCTCAAAGAGAGACCATATGCTGGGTCACAAAGCAAGTGTCAACAAATTTAAAAAGATTGAAATCATACACAATTTCTCAGATCATTAAGGAATGAAGTTGGAAATCAATAATAGGCAGAGTGCCAGAAAATGCACAAATAGGTGGAGGCTCAACAACACACTCTTAAACAACGAGTGGGTCAAGGAAGAAATTAGAAGAGAAATTAGTAAATATCTCGAGGCGAATGAAAATGAAAACACAACATATCAAAACCTATGGGACGCAGCAAAGGCAGTGCTAAGAGGGAAATTTATTGCCCTAAATGCCTATATCAGAAAAGAAGAAAGGGCAAAAATTTGGGAATTAACTGTCCACTTGGAAGAACTGGAGAAAGAACAGCAAACTAACCCCAAAGCAAGCAAAAGGAAAGAAATAACAGAGATTAGAGCATAAATAAATGAAATTGAGAACATGAAAACAATAGAGAAAATCAATAAGACCAGAAGTTGGTTCTATGAGAAAATCAACAAGATTGGTGGGCCCTTAGCAAGATTGACAAAAAAGAAGAAGAGAGAGGACGCAAATAAATAAGATCAGAAATGGAAGAGGAGACATAACCACTGACGTCACAGAAATAAAGGAGGTAATAACAGGATACTATGAACAACTTTACGCTAATAAATACAACAATGTAGATGAAATGGACAAGTTCCTAGAAAGGCATGAACAACCAACTTTGACTCAAGAAGAAATAGATGACCTCAACAAACCAATCACAAGTAAAGAAATTGAATCAGTCATTCAAAAGCTTCCCAAAAAGAAAAGTCCAGGACCAGACGGCTTCACATGTGAATTCTACCAAACATTCCAGAAAGAATTAGTACCAACTCTGCTCAAATGCTTCAAAAAAATCAAACTGGAGGGAAAGCTACCTAATTCATTCTATGAAGCCAATATCACCCTCATACCAAAACCAGGCAAAGATATTACAAAAAAAGAAAACTACAGACCAATCTCTCTAATGAATATAGATGCAAAAGTCCTCAACAAAATTCTAGCAAATCAAATCCAGCAACACATTAAAAGAATTATACATCATGACCAAGTAGGATTCATCCCAGGTATGCAAGGATGGTTCAACATAAGAAAATCAATTAATGTAATACACCATATCAACAAATCAAAGCAGAAAAATCACATGATCATCTCAATTGATGCAGAGAAGGCATCTGACAAGATTCAACATCCTTTCCTGTTGAAAACACTTCAAAGAATAGGAATACAAGGAAACTTCCTTAAAATGATAGAGGGAATATATGAAAAACCCACAGTTAATATCTTCCTCAATGGGGAAAAATTGAAAACTTTCCCCCTAAGATCAGGAACAAGACAAGGATGTCCATTATCACCACTGTTATTCAACATCTTGTTGGAAGTTCTCGCCAGAGCAATTAGGCAAGAAAAAGAAATACAAGGCATCAAAATTGGAAAGGAAGAAGTAAAACTATCACTGTTTTCAGACAGTATGATACTATATGTCGAAAATCCAGAAAAATCCACAACAAAACTACTAGAGCTAATAAATGAGTACAGAATAGTAGCAGGTTACAAGATCAACATTCAAAAATCTGTAGTGTTTCTATACACTAGCAATGAACAAGCTGAGGGGGAAATCAAGAAACGAATTCCATTTACAATTGCAACTAAAAGAATAAAATACTTAGGAATAAATTTAAGTAAAGAGACAAAAGACCTATACAAAGAAAACTACAAAAAACTGTTAAAAGAAATCACAGAATCCTAAATAGATGGAAGGGCATACCGTGTTCATGGATTGGAAGGCTAAATATAGTTAAGATGTCAATTCTACCTAAATTGATTTACAGATTCAATGCAATACCAATCAAAATCCCAACAACTTATTTTTCAGAAATAGAAAAACCAATAAGCAAATTTATCTTGAAGGGCAGGGTGCCCCGAATTGCTAAAAGTATCTTGAGGAAAAAAACAAAGCTGGAGGTCTCACGCTGCCGGACTTTAAGGCATATTATGAAGCCACAGTGGTCAAAACAGCATGGTACTGGCATAAAGATAGATGTATCGACCAATGGAATCGAATAGAGTGCTTAGATATAGACCCTCTCATCTATGGACATTTGATCTTTGATAAGGCAGTCAAGTCAACTCACCTGGGACAGAACAGTCTCTTCAATAAATGGTGCCTAGAGAACTGGATATACATATGCAAAAGAATGAAAGAGGACCCATATCTCATACCCTATACAAAAGTTAACTCAAAATGGATCAAAGATCTAAACATTAGGTCTAAGACCATAAAACAGTTAAAGGAAAATGTAGGGAGATATCTTATGAATCTTACAATTGGAGGAGGTTTTATGGACCTTAAACCTAAAGCAAGAGCACTGAAGAAAGAAAGAAAGAAATGGGAGCTCCTCAAAATTAAACACTTTTGTGCATCAAAGAACTTCATCAAGAAAGTAGAAAGACAGCCTACACAATGGGAGACAATATTTGGAAACGACATATCAGATAAAGGTCTAGTATCCAGAATTTATAAAGAGATTGTCCAACTCAACAACAAAAAGACAGCCAACCCAATTACAAAATGGGAAAAAGACTTGAACAGATACCTATCAGAAGAGGAAATACAAATGGCCAAAAGGCACATGAAGAGATGCTCAATGTCCTTGGCCATTAGAGAAATGCAAATCAAAACCACAATGAGATATCATCTCACACCCACCAGAATGGCCATTATCAATAAAACAGAAAATGACAAGTGCTGGAGAGGATGTGGAGAAAGAGGCACACTTATCCACTGTTGGTGGCAATGTCAAATGGTGTAACAACTGTGGAAGGCAATTTGGCGGTTCCTCAAAAAGCTGAATATAGAATTGCCATACGACCCAGCAATACCATTGCTAGGTATCTACTCAGAGGACTTAAGGGCAAAGACACAAACGGACATTTGCACACCAATGTTTATAGCAGCATTATTTACAATTGCAAAGAGATGGAAACAGCCAAAATGTCCATCAACAGACGAGTGGCTAAACAAACTGTGGTATATACATACGATGGAATATTATGCAGCTTTAAGATAGAATAAACTTATGAAGCATGTAATAACATGGATGGACCTAGAGAACATTATGCTGAGTGAGACTAGCCAAAAACTAAAGGACAAATATTGTATGGTCCCACTGATGTGAACCGACATTAGAGAATGTGGAGAAAGAGGCACACTTATTCACTGTTGGTGGGAACGTAGAATGGTGCAACTGGTCTGGAAGATAGTTTTGCATTTCCTCAGAAATCTAAATATAGAATTACCATATGATCCGGCAATCCTACTACTAGGTATATATTCAGAGGAACTGAAGGCAAGGATACAAATGGACATTTATACACCAGAGTTTATAGCTGCATTATTCATGATTGCAAAGAGATGGAAACAGCCCAGACGTCCATCAAAGGAAGAGTGGATAAACAAACTGGTATATACAAATGATGCTGTGAATATTATTCACAGCTGTAAGACAGAATAAAGTCACAACGCATTTAATAATGTGGATGAACCTTAAGGACATTATGCTGAGTGAAATTAGTCAGAAACAAAAGGACAAATACCTTATGGTCTCACTAAAATGAACTAACATTAATGAACAAACTTTGAGATTTAAAGTTGAGAACACAGTTTTCAGGAGATAGAAAGAAGGTAGAGATTTGGCATTTGATGTTGAAGGAGTATAGAATGTTCAACAGGACTGACTGTAAAGACCCAGAAATGGATAGCACAATACTGTCTGAAGGCAGCACAATACTGTAAGTACACTGAACAAAGCTGAGTGTGAGTATGGTTGAGGGAGGAGGGCTATGGGCATGTACGACACCAGAAGGAAGGCAGAGGATAAGGACTGGTATGGTATAACTTAGTGATGTACAGATTGGACAACAATGATGATTAAGTGTACAAATATAAGAATGTTTTTGCATGAGGGAGAACAAATGAGTGTAAACATTTCAAGGTGCTGAAAATGGGATGGTATATAGGGAAAAATTCAATCAATGCAAACTAAGACCTATGGTGAAAAGTAACATTGTGCTATACTTCCCATTGAATGTAACAAAGGCAATACGCCAAAGCTAAAATATCAATAAGGGGGGTTACCAGAGAGGGTACAAGATTCTTCATGGAAGAAATGGAAATGTCCTCATATAGCCTGTGGTGGTGAAGGCATGGTTATGTGATTATCCTGGGAACCACTGATTTTTTACTTTGGTTGGGTTGTATGATGTGTGAATAAAACTGTTTAAAAATGAACAAAGTGAAACAAGTGCTAGAGAAAATGTAGAGAAAGAGAAGTATCTATTCACTGTAGGTAGGGAAGCAGAGTGGTACAGCTCTTCTGGAGGGCAGTGTGTTGGCTCCACAGGAGGCTAGGGGTGGCACTGTCGAATGATCTGCAACTCTGTACTTAGGTGTATACTTGGAGGAACTGAGAGAAGGGACACGAAGTGGCGGTGTTCACATTTTGCAATGGATGGAGGTGGCCTAACAGTCCATCAACTAATGAATGGAAGGGAAACTATGGCGTATACATACAATTGATTATTGAGCAGGTTCAAGAAGGAATGAAATTGTGGGCCAAGCAACCAGGAGAATGAAACTTGAGGGCAGTATATTGAATGAAATAAGCCAGAAACAAAAAGACAAATATTTAATGCTTCACTAACCTGGACTAACTATAATGTACAAACTCTGAGAACTGATCTTGAGAGCATAGGTTATCAGGTGAAGGCCTACTGTAAAAGTTCACAAGTTATAAACTTTTAACAAACAGTTGCATCTATTCTGGAATTGTAACCATTAATTTCTATACTCTGAGATGTTCAATTCTTTGTATATAACCTGGTCATTCCCTAGAACTCTGGGTATTTGGTGACACCTGATACTCACAGCTAGAGTTCTGCAGCTATGAAAGTCAGCATTACCCCATACAGCAACTGTTAAAAACACAAAAAAAGATCAGACTTCAATTAGTGATACAAATAAGGCTGATCTGCATAGGACTAAAGTAAGTCAGACTAAAAGATAAAGGATGATATTGACTATATTATAAAACATCAACTTTGTTGAAAGACCAAGGGAAGAGATGTTTATGTGGTGTAAAATTTCTATTTTTCGTAGCATGATATATAATTTAACTTGTATGTTCAGCTTATTCAAAAATCATAACTACATGGAACCTTGAATAGGAAATGAGATCTTATAGATTTGTACAGGTTGGTGTGATGCCCTGACATCCCAGGGTAATATGGGCAGAAGATTAAAAAATTTTTTGCAAAGTCCCCTTGAGGGACTGGGAAAAAAGTAGAAATATTAAACTTCCCAATGTGGGGAAGACCTGATATTCTCACAAGCACTGGGGACTGCCAACTTGATGGGCCAGGCCCTCAACCTTGGGGCTTCCCTTATGAAACTTATTCCTGCAAAGGAGAAGCTAAGCCTACTTATGATCATGCCTAAGAGTCACCTCCAGAGAACCTCTTTTGTTGCTCAGGTGTGGTTTCTTTATCTAGCCAATTTAGCAGATGAACTTACTGCCCTCCCCACTATATGGACATAACTCCCAAGGGTGTAAATCTCCCTCACAATGTGGGACATGACTCACAGGAATGAGCCTGACCCTGGCAGCATGCGACTGACAAAGCCTTCTTGACCAAACGGGAAAGAGAAATGAAATAAAATAAAGTTTCAGTAGCTGAAAGATTTCAAAAAGAGTCAACAGTTATTCTGGAGGTTATTCTTATGCAGTACACAGAGTTCCCTTTTTAGTTTTGGTGTAGCTAGAGGGAAATACCTGAAACTTTTGAACTGTAATCCAGTAGCCCTGATTCTTGAAGATGACTGAATGACTACAGAGGTTTTAAGGTGTGACCATGTGACTTTGAAAACCTTGTGGCTGACACTCCCTTTATACAGTCTTTGGCCAGGTGAGTAAAAAAAAAAAAAGGACAATAAATAAATAAATAATGGAGGTGGTTATGGGATGATTTGGGTGCTCTTTTCATTTTTATTTTTATTTTGTTCTTTTTTTTTTGGAATAATGAAAATGTTCAAAAATCGATTGTGATGATGAGTGCATAGCTATATGATGATACTGTGAACCACTGATTGACAACTTGGATGATTATATAGTATGTGAATATATAATATATCTAAAAAATTTCATAAAAACTACACTGAGATATAATTTTATATCTGTCAGATTGGTAAAGATCTAAAAGTAGATAATATTCTATACTGATAAAAGTATGATGATATATACATTGCTAATGGTAATAAAAATGGGCTCAACCCTTATGAAGGGCAGTCTGAAAATATCAAAACTAAAACTGCACATGTCCTTTCAACCACCACTTCTAGGAATGTATCCAACAAGTACAAAATTAGTGTGTATTAGTGCTGGAATGATTATTACAGAATCTTTCTTAAAGCAAAGATTGGAGACTAATGAATAAAGTGTTCATTATTAAGGGATCAATTTTTTAAAAATCATCACTTACATACCAGGGAATTCCCTGAAGCTACAAAAAAAGAATGAGGACTATCTTTAGGTTCTTATATGGAAAGATCTCCAAAATAGTTCTTAATTTAAAAAAGAAAAGATACCAAAGAATGTGGATATTTGTTTTGTTTTTACTTACATATGCATTTTTTTTCCTGGGGTAAACAAATGATTTATTTATTGGAGCCATAAACAAACAAACAAAAAAAACAATAACAGCAAAGTAAAGACTTTTCTAGATAAACAAAGATAAAGGAATTTATTGACAACATGTGTATGAACACAAACAAACCAGCAAACAAACAAACAAATAAATATAGGTGTAAAGAAAACAATACTGGATGGAAACTTAGATCTACACGAAAGAATGCAGATTGCCAAACAATAAAGTATGTGTTTTCATATTTAAAATTTATTGAAAAGATAATTGTTTATAGCAATAACAACAAAAATTGTGGGCTTTAAAACATGTCAGAGCAAATGCATGACAATAGCACAAAGGATGGAAAGGGGAAATGGAAGTATTCTGTTGTATAGTTCTTACATCATATATGAAGTGGTAAAATATTTGTAAACAGACTTCTAAGGGTGCATATTAGAAACTCTAGAGAAACCACTAAAAAATAAAACATAAAACTAGTGTGTCAAAAATGGAGATAATCAACATCAAAAACTACTTATGGAATCAAAAGAAGGCATGGAAAGTTTTTTAAAAGAAACAAATATTGATGAAAAATAAATTACAAGATTCTAGATTTAAATCTAACCATATTGATAATTACATTAGATGTAAAAGATCTAAAAGAAGGTCAGATTTGGTTAAATTTGATTAAAAATCAAAACCCAACCACACACTATGTATAAGAATCCTACTTTAATTATAAAGGCAAATATAGGAGAAAAATAGAAGGATGGAAAAAGGTATACTGTGTAAATACTAATTATAACAAAGTTGAAGTAGCTATATTAATATCAGACAAGGTATACTTCAAAACAAGGAATAGTGTAAAGGATAAAGAGTCCTATTTTGAAATGATAAGAAGTCAATGCACCAAAAAGCCATCAAAATCCTAAATGTAAGTGTTTCTAATAAGTGAAATTGAAAACACATGAGAGAAAGACGACGGCAACTGAAGAAAAAGTAAGCACATGTACTCTCCTAGTGAGAGGTTTCAAACTTCTCTTTCAAAAACTGATAGGAAAAGTAAATTAAAAAATCAATAGGTAGATAGAAGACATGAACACCATCATAAAATATTGACCTAATAACAGATGCCTCAGACATTATCAGGATAATAAAGGAATACTATATGCAACTTTATGCTATCATATTTGACAACTTAGATAAAACTGAGATTCTTTGAAAGACAGATACCATAACTGATTGAAGATAAAATAGAAAATTTTAATACCCATGTCAATTAAAGAAGTTGAAGCAGTAATTTAAAACATTCTCAAAAAGAAGACCTCATCAAGCAGTGAATTCCATCAAACATTTTTTAAAAACATAATTATTGATGGTCCCCAGAGTATTTCAGAAAATAGAAAAGAAGGAATCAATTTAATGTAGCCTGAATCACCCTCATTACAAAACTAGACAAACCCATCACAAGAAAACTATAGACCAATATCTCTCATAAACATAGTCGTAAAATTCCTTAACAAAATATTATTAAATCAAACCTAGCATAAAAAGGCTAACATGCCAACATCAAGTGATATTCATCCCAAGAATATTCTACTGGTTTAACATTCAAAACCCAGTTAATTTAATTAATCAGATCACCAAAATAAAAGAGAAAACCCATATGATCTTTTCAAGTGATGTAGACAAAGCATTTAACAAAATTCAATAGCTATTCATTTCAATAACCTCAAATAGTGAAAACAATTTTGGAAAAGAAGTTGGAATATGTATACTATTCAATTTTAAGACGTATTATGAAAATATAATAATAAATATAGTACTGGTGTAAAGATAGATGAAACTATTCTATGTCTCAATAGCCATGTGTGTTACATGGGTTTATACACTTGACAAAACTAATTTGCATACCTAACATTGTCCATTTTGCTGTATGTAAATTTTACCTCAAAACTTTAAAAGAACTATAAACAAATATTCAATTATAATTAACAGATATTATTTCTGCAAAGATATGGTTTAGGAGTTCTGAAAGAATTTTCAGATGATTGTAGGTGTAGTGCATTGAATTTTATCCAGCAAAAAATATTTTGAAGCCCTGATCATGAGTACCTGCTATAATCAAGTTAATATGAGATTATACTGGATTAAGGTGGGCCCTAAATCCAATGACTTGTGTCCTTAAAGAAGGTCGTGTGAAGACACAGGGAGAATGCCATGTGACAACAGAAGCAGGGATTAGCATGTGTCTACAAGGCAAAGAATGTCAAAGATTGCAGGTGACCACTGGAATCTAGGAGAGAATCATGGATCAGAAACCAACCTTGCCAACACCTGGCTTTCCAAATTCTAGCCTCCACAACTGTGAGAGAATAAATTTCTGTTGTTTTAAGCCACCCAGTTGTGGCCCATTGTTATGGCCTGGGAAACTAATACACTAAGCTTGAGTAAATCAATAAAAGTATTGAGGAAAATGAGAGAAGGACGATTCGTGGGATGGGGTAAGAAAAATGCAAGATGAATATAGAACACTTTGCTTTGCAAGAAAGCAAGACTGTGCTAGATCATCAAAAGGGCATAGGGATTTGGAAACCATATTATCTGATAAAGGTTTGATATCCAGCATATACAAAGTAATTCTAGAACTTAATAATAAAAAAACAAATAATCTAATTAAAAAGTGGGCAAAAGATATGAACAGACATTTTTCCAATTAGGAAACACAAATGGCTAAAAAGCACATAAAAAGATGCTCATCCTCACTTGCTATTAGGAAATGCAAATCAAAACAACAATAAGATATTATTTCACACATATTAGAATGGCCACTATTAAACAAATAGGAAACTACAGGTGTTGGAAAGAATGTGGAAAAATAGGAACACTTATTTTCTGATGGTTGGAATGTAAAATGGTATAGCCACTGTGGAAGGTGGTTTGGCAGTTCCTTAAAAAGTTAAGAATAAAGTTGTCCTACTATCTGGTGATCCCACAACTTCATATACCTAGAAGAACTGAAAGCAGGGATGCGAGCAGACATTTGCACACCAGTGTTCACAGTGGCATCATTCACAAATTGCCAAAAGATGGAAGCAGTCCAAATGTGCATCAACTGAAGAATGTATAAACAAAATGTTTATATACATACAATGGAGTATTATTATACATTATATACATACGATGGAGTATTATTCAGCAGTGAGAAGGGATGAAGCCCTGAAGCATGCACCAACATGGATGAACCTTGAGACATTATGTTGAGTGAAGCAAGTCAGACATAAAAGGACAAATATCATATGATCTCACTAATATGAACTCATCATATTATATAAACTCATGGACATAGAATCTAGAATATAGGTTACCAGACAGACAAAATAAATGGGTAGAGAATGGGAAGCTGTTGCTTAAAATGTGCAGAATTTTTAACAAGGTTGAATTTAAATGAATGGAAATGGATAGAGATGATGGTAAGACATTATTGTGAGTATAATTAACAGTGCTGAAGTGAATGTGAATGTGGTCGACAGGGGCGGTTTAGAGTCACAGAAGGAAAGCCAGAGGTTAAAGCATGGGGATGTATAACTTGGACTATGACTGTGATTAACAATACAAATATAAAGAATTTCTGCCATGAACTAGAACAAATGCATAAAACTATGACAAGGAGTTAATAATAGAATGGTATATGGGAAAAGCACACCTACTGCAAACTATGGACTATATTAATAATATCATAATATTCTTTTATCAAGAATAACAAATATCCACACCAATGCTAGGGATAGGGGTACAGGATGTTCTGAGTATTCTCTCTTTTTTTCTGTTTTCTTTTGCTTCCTGGAGGAATGAAAACATTTGAAAATTTATTGTGGTGATGAATGCACAAATATGTGATGATAGTCAGCCACTGATTGTATACTTTGGAGAGACTGTATGGTGTATTAACATATCTCAATAAAATTGCATTTAAAAACAGAGCACAGGATCCAACTTGAAAGGGATCCCATTGACCAAATCTGGAAAATTTGAGCCTCAAAATAAATACTGATACTAAGGATTATAGTACTTGCATAAAATAGGAATTCTCAAGTTCATACTTACACAAAAAATACATTTTAAAAATAGGGGAGAGGAAAAGCAATTAAAGTAGAATGACAACAATGATAGAAGTAGTGGATATATAACATTGTGACTACACTAAATGTCACTGAATTTTTCACTTCAAAATAATTAATCTTATGTTACATGAATTTCACCTCAATATTTTTTTTAAATAAAGAAATTACGACATTTCCAGATACATTAAAAACTACAAAAATTTGTTGCTAGCAGATTTGCCCTAGAAGAAGTAATAAAGTAATAAAGGAGTCTTTAGACTGAATTGGACAAATAGTAACAAAGTTTTTGTATACTGATGAAATTAAGTTAGAATAATCTAAACAAGGCTGTTTTAAGCTAAGATACAAATTGTAATCCCCAGGAAAAATCATGAAGAAAATAATATATAGTGAAAGAAACAACAACAGAATTTAAAAAGTACAATAGACCTTTTTATCTAACACAAAATCTAATTTCTTTATCTAACACAATATCTATCACAAAAGAGGGCACTAATGGAAGAACAGAGAAACAAAGACATAAATTTTTAGAAAACAAATAGCAATATGGAAGAAATAAATTCTACCTTATCAATTATTACATTAAACTGAATAAAAATCTCATTGAAAAACTATTCTAAGTCAACAAAATGTGTACAATGGCTTAAATTTTCATAAATTTTTCATCCTAACATAATCCTCATATTCAAAAATTACAGTTTCTTAACAATTTAAAAACCACAGGAAGATAACATCTCTATTTCTTATATTCAGATAAAAAATACAAAATGGCATAACTAAGGAAGTAAACCTGGGACTCTGATAAATTTCTGGGTTTTTTAAGCTGTCATGTGATGACAATAACATATATCAAGCAAAAGTACCTACAAAGTATTTTTTGAAAGAGTTTCTCACTGGAAAATGTATGCAATTTAACAATGCAACAGTCTTTAATTTCCAGTTCAAATAGACCAAACTGCCTTCCCTAAAACCACTTTGCTATCTAAAGAGCAATAGAAACAACCTGCTGGCCTGTTCAGATTTCCAAAGGGATCACTTCGGCCTCCAAAGACTGCAATACAAACCTGAGATTTCAGCCATCTTTCAATTTGAAAACATTATTCTAAAAATTCAAATGGGAGTATGCCTGGCAATAGAAAGTCTGACTCAGTGCTATATTCCTAGTGAATGCTCATTATAATATAAGTTTTGAAACATTAAAGTTCATTTCCTGCTTATCTGAATAATATTCATTTTTCACCTATTAAGAAATTTAACTAAACATTCTATAAGATCAGAAGAGAAACTGGAAATTCTGTACTCCTGGGTGCTGCCAGCAATTCTGCTTTCTTAAAATCCTTTCTGACCTTAATTGTAACGGCACATACATAGGTTCCTGGCAACTAAATTCCTCAATTAAAAAAAAAATCGTTTAAGACACATTCATGCTTTAACTGATGGGAGGTAACAGGCAAGAAACTTATTTTCTTAATACCCAAAAAAAACACAAAGAAATCTTGCCAAATAGTTTTTAGAAGCTGTGAAAGGCCACAGATACAGCTAGATGTCTTAGTAGTTGTGCTAAGGATATTTACCCTCCTTAAAAAGAGAAATTTCTCATACAATAGGTGTCATTACAGATATGTATTGATTGAAACTAGGTTCACTGCCACTAATGTTCTGCAGAATTTTAAAGATAACATAATATTGAACCAGAATAATGTGTTTTATTAATAACTTCTTATTGAAACAGTAAGAAACTGATTTATTGCATTTGTTTGTCCAAAGAAATAGTCATATCATTTGCCATAAATCTTCCTGAGTCTAAACCAAAGGCTCAGATACAACTTGATAAAAAGTTATCATAAAACATAATGAAAAATCCAATTTTAAAATTAAACAGTGCACTGCCAACTTCATACTTTGTTTAGGGACTGAGGCTTGCAATGTAGATGAAGGAGCTGCTCTACATTTACCTAAAATAATTATTGTGTCGTCATGTATTTAAAAACTATAAAAATACTTCAAGTCTTTTAGAGGAAGCCTGGCCCACTTAGCTTGAGGCAATTTACTATACTCTCATGCCTGTGCACTTTAAAATAGTTTATTTTTTTATTTAAAAATACTTAAAAAATTGAACTTTATTTTGTGGGGGTGGGAGAGGGCAGAACTTAACACAAGGTTTGTGTTCACAACCTAAAGTACTTTAGTTTTTAATGAACCTACTCAAATCCATACCTGTGTGTGTATGTACAAACAGGAACATGGACAAACACAAAATATTTCTAGCAAGTGATATTTGAAAGAATTTCATCAAATCATTCCTCTAAGAAAGGTGATCCAGAAACCATTTGGAAGGCAGCTTTGGATTTAAAAGCCAAGAGCTTAAGGTGATATTCAGTTACATAATTGCCACTGATTCTATATATACTTGATTATTTATCTGTAACTGATTTCCCTCATTTAGCAAGCTGTTACAGATCTCTTTTACAGTACTTGCCATTTTGAAAAATTCTTGTTTACCTAAATTTATGTATGGTATTCTGGGTATTTGGAAGTCTAATTTGTGCTGTAATCTTTATGTATTTTCAAGAATTAACAATTTTTTTTGCAGAACAAATTTAAAACCAGAAAATACAGAAACTGTTCTATAAATATTGGCTTTGGAAGAAGCTAGATTTAAAAGTTCACCATTTAAATTGCCAGAATTTATTAGCCTACACACAAAAGTGCAATTACAATCTATACTCATCAACTGGGTAAACCCTTCATCTACTAATAACATTTGATAATATATTTAAATAGTCCCTCTGCTGGTTTGAAGACACTATGTACCCCAGAAAAGCCATGTCCTTTAATTCTCGTTCAATATTGTTGGGTGGGACCTTTCTGATTGTGTCCATGGAGATGTGACCTATCAGTTGGGGTGGTAAGTTTTGATTAGATGGTTTCCATAGAGATGTGTGTCCACTAATTCAAGGTGGGGTGCTCAGTGGAGTCCTTTAAGAAGGTGCCATTTTGGAAAGAACCACCAGAACTGACAAATCTGACAGAAGGGACAGAGCCCGGGGCAAGCCACTGAAGAAGTCTGGAAAGAAAGCTGACAGATGTCGTCATGTGCCTTTCCAGCTGAGAAAAAACCCCAACTTCATCAGCCTTCTTGAACCAAGGTATTTTTCTGTGGATGTCTTAGATTAGTCATTTTTATAGGCTTGCTTTAATTTGGACATTTTCATGGCCTTAGAACTATGAACTTGCAACTTAATAAATTCCCCCTATTTAAAAAGTCATTCTGTTTCTAGTATACTGCATTCCGATAGCTTGCAAACTAGAACAGTCCTTTATCAATGGAAACTTAGATATTGTGTTGACTATTGAGGCTTGATTCACTTGGCTTCCATTTTACCCTTCATGTAATTATAAAACATGGGAAAATTCTTTATTCTAGACTTCTTTGAAGCTAGGCTCTGGATGTAATTAGGTTCTACCTATTTCACATGGTTTTGGAGGTCATCTTTTTGTCTCTGCTAACAAAGATAATGTGAAAACATGAGGATTTTCCAGTAACAATATCCCAGGGCGCATACAGTATTTAAGTTTTCTGGATAAAAAGACACAGTTATGGCAGGAGCATAAGCACCAGGACTTATTACTCTGGCTTCCTGACTTACATATCTCATTGGTAGGATTCTATTCTGTAGCTCTCTGGGTGTGCAGAGACAGTTACAGCAGCGGGAGATGAGATGCATGGTTCCGCTGATTCCAGCATAGCTCCAAGGATGGTCTCAATGATACTCTCAATGACACTCTCTTAGTGATTAGTTCTTTATTGTTCTGAACTCACTACTTGCAGTCCTTCCTAGAATCTGCTCTTCAACCCTTCCAAAACTTTTATATATACTTTTTTCATACTATCATGTTCATTCCTGCTTAAAATATCTGGTGGTTTCTGGCCAGTTGTTTTCAGTTTTTAGTGAATATGAATCAAGCCACTCTAAACTTTCACATAACAGGTTTTCATGTGAATATAGACTTTGATCTCACTTGGTTAAATACCCAGGAGGTAATCCAGGCTGAATTGTGGACTTGGACTAGAGTGGGAGTGGTGATGGTGGTAAGAAATGGTAGGAGTTAGGATATATTTAGAAGGAGGAATGGACTGGATTTGCTGTTGCATGGGATCTGTGGAATGAAAGAAAGAGAAAAGTCGATAATATTGCCAAAGTTTTTTTTCCTGATAATTTGTAAGAACTGGGTAGATGAGGAAGTTGCAAGTAGAAGGGATATAAAGCACCTTATTTTAGTCAGCTGTTTGAGATGTCAGTCAAATATCTATTTACTATTAGTTTCATTAAATTCAAGCCCTTTAGGATAGAATCCATATCTTTTATTAATATGTAATTCTTCTACAGTAGAAAATAGAAGATTTTGGGTTTTTTTTCAGGCTCTAAATTTCTTCAGTAAGAATCAGGCCACTGCAGGTGAGAACTTATCCTAAAGCTTCTTGTATCCCACAAATGGCTACTTATATAATACCTATAATTTAGGTGAATATGACATTGCTCTGCAACAGCTAGAATCAGCATGTATATAGCAAAGAAACACTACTTCTTTGAGAGCATGAGACAATATCATGATTAGGGTATTTTTTACGTTGAGTTTCCCAATTTTTTATTTCTATATTGCTACTTCTATCCTTATAAATCAGAACAAGTAACTTTAGTCCCTTAGTTCTTCGTGTGGCATAATCTCAAATGACAGTGTCATTATAATCAAGTTCCAAGGCTGGATATAGTATTTTAGCTTTGATGTTACCCCATAATCAGAAAGGATCCCAAAGAGTCCAACTACCATTATTACTTCATATTCTTACACAGTGTATGCTTACCTCCATCACCTTCCCTTAAGTGACCCTGCAGCTCAGGTAATGGAGACTAAAGCTGTCTTAGGTCCCTATGTGGTTCAAGCTAAATATAGATCTAGTAGAAGCTGAAGTGACCAAATTCTAGCATTTCATTATAAGCTATGAGGAGAAACCAGGCTGCACTTTCCACACTGAATTTGGAAATCTCTTCTGCTAAATATCCAAGATGATGGCTTTTAAAATCTGCCTTCCAGCCAAAGCCACTAATCAGCTTTGCCAGATTATCTGCCGTTTTAAAACAAGGATTGCCTTCCTTCCAGTTTACAGTAACACGTGCCTCATTTCTGTCTAAGGCCTTAGTAGAAGTATCTTTAGAGTCTACATTTCTACCCACAGTCTCTTCAAAAGTATTTTAGACCTTCTCTATCAAGCTTCTCACAACTCGTCCAAAATCTTCCCCTCAGCCATTTAAAAAGCCATTCCAACATATTTAGTATTTGCAAACTGTAGCAGCACCCCACTTCTCTGGTACCAAAATCTGTTTTAGTTTGCTAGCTCCTGGAATGCAATATATCAGAAATGGAATGGCTTTTAAAAAGGGGAATTTAATAAGTTGCTAGTTTACAGTTCTAAGGCCGTGGAATTGCCGAAATTAAAACAAAGATATAGAAACTAAGGCATCCAGGGAAAGATACCTTGGTTCCAGAAAGTCAATGAAGTTCTGGGTTTTAAGGCACATGGTGAACATGGCGATGTCTAATAGGTTTTGCTTCAGGCTTCCTGTTTCATGAAGCTTCCCCAGGGGCATATTCCTCCTTCATCTCCAAATGCCTCTGGTTATGTGGGCTTCATGGTTGTATTTTTCAAGTGTTCTCCAAAATGCTTCCTCTTTAAAGGATTCCACCAAACTAATCCAGACCCACCTGGAATGGGTGGAGTCACATCTCCCTCCATTCAAAAGTTAATACCCACAACTGAGTGAGTTACATCTCCATAGAGATAATTTAATCAAGTTTCTAACATACAGTACTGAATAGGTTTTAAAAGAAATAGTTGCTCCCACAAGATTGGATCAGAATTAAAACACAGCTTTTCTAGGGCACATAATCTCTCAAACCAGCACAGCATGAACACAGTTAAATCATAAATCAGAAGTATGCTGACTGGCATTAGCTCAGGAATTGGTATCAATGGGTATGATTACAAATGAAGGTAGAAGCAAGACCAAAAACAAGAGGGTTGACTCAAAGTCTCTTTGAAAAGGAGAAAGTATTCTTTAGAAAGAGATGCATTTTTTTAAAGGTTTTAAAAAGAAAATGCATATAAGATAAAGTTAGTAGAATGGGAAGCAAAAAAGTAGTCTATGGGATTTTCATGTAGCAGCAGAAGTAAAGAGAGATCAGTTTTTCAAAACTAGAGCACTAAAAAAATACATGATGCTAGGAGTCTGGCCACTAATTAACTATGTGAACTACATAGCCTAAGTTTCCACTTCCGTAAATAAAGAGGATGGATGAGATCTGTGGTTCTCACCTAGGTAAATCAGTATAACCTGGGAGGGGATGCATTCTCAAAAACCATATGCCTGGAGTCCCATACACTCCTGCTTATATGTGTTACAGAAAAAACTTCCCATCACTGAGGAAGATAATCTCAAAAATTCTTTCTAGTTTCAGCACTTAATAATTCAAATAACAAAGAAAAATTAATATAATTTAATTCATTCAACAGAAACTCATTGTGAGCTTTCCTTCAGACAACCTTGAAGCACATGAGGGACAGGCATAGCATAGTAACAGTATGAGGTTTACTCCACTAATAAATGTCAAACAAATGAATGAATCTATGGTATTGTCATGAGTTTAATTTTATAACTCAGATTAAGTAGGCTCATTTTAAATAAACTGCTATAGGGCACACTTTTTAACGATATGACTAATATTCATAAGTCTATCCCAGGTATCTAGCTAACTGACTTAAATATTAATCAGTTTTCTACAACTGTCATAGAATTAAAACTTTAACTTTTATTTTTTATTCTTCTATTTGTATTATTTGAAAAGTAATACATGAACACAGAACTAGAAATATAAACAGTTATAGAGGGAAATAAAATAGAAACCAGAAGCATCTCTCCCTCACTCCCAGTTCCATTTCTTTTCTCCATTTCTGACTGTAGTTATTCTGGTGTTATCTTCACAAATTTAAGTAATATGTTACAGCTCTAATTATTCAATTGAAGTTATATATGTCTTCTTAAAGCAAGCTCTAGGTTTTCCTCATGGTGAAAGATGTGGAATTTAACTTGCTTACACTTCATCCTTTCATGAAAATTTTCCTCAATTATCTTTTTATCTTTACTTCCTCTATAGTTGGCCTTTCCAAGTTTGAATAATAATTGTATATTCTATTTAATCCAATACTTTAGACTGCATCTTTTGATGCCCTGTTCTGTAAAACGAGGAAATCAGTACCCATACACACACTTCCTTCCACTGCTACACCTCCTCACCATTGTCCAACTTTTAACAGTGATACCATCATCAAGGTTTTAGCATTTGCATTCTCTTCAGGAACTATGATAGAAACTTCAGTGCTTTGCCTTATGATTTATTCTGAAAACAGAAAGTCAGTGAACAACATATAAAATATGTAAATACTTATCACTGCAGAAACAGAATGTGTGATTAGATTAACAGAAAGTAAGATGTCAGCCTATGGTCAGTGCCAGATAGTTGAAAGGGAGTATTCTAAGTGAAAAGGCCAATGGAATCTCATTGATGATCAGAAGAAGAAGAAAAAAAAGACAGTAAGGAAACTACACATGAGGAAAGTTAGAATTGGTTAAAAGTTCCAATTCTGAATATTGATTGAGGTATACCCAAGTGTGCAGAAAAGATAACACAGCAAATCTGAGAGTGCTATCCTTAGAAAGGATTTTTATCCTGGCTGGCATCTGGGAACCTGGATGGGGAGGTATTCCCATCATTTCCTAACTGATAAGGGTATTTCATGGTGTCTAAACATTTTGTACAAACAATATGGTTTATGCTCAACACCTGCTTTCCTCATGGAAGTGAAAATTGCATGTTTTGCTAAGCTCAGGGTGCCTACGTGACAGGTCTTTCATAAAAAAAACCTTGAGCAGAATCTCTAATGAGCTTCTCTGGTAGCCAGGACTCTAAACATGTCCTAATTAGATGTTGGAGAAATTAAGCACACCTTGTGTCACCTGGTCCTTCCAGTGACCAGGGGGTGGTCTTGGGATCCTAATATACCCAGTTTCCAAACCAGGGGGTGGCCTTGGGACCCTAACACACCCAGTTTCTATCTTAATAGATTAATAAGGCCCCTTGCTTAAATCAGCCCCAAACACTCAGTTTCGGGGTTTCAAAGATTAACATGGTCCTTTGCTTTAAGAAGAAAAAAAAAAAAGGGAGGCAAAGGTGGCCAATTCAGTGTTCTATATGACAGTCTTCTCAGTACTCAGGCAATTGCTCTAAGAGCACCAGAAAAGATTCATCTACATAGCAAAGTAAGAGTGGGGGAGAAACAGCAGTCACTCAGTCTGCCTGAACAGGCAGGCTTTCATCAAACACTTATTTCATGCACAAAGTAAAGCAAAATGTTTAAGAAAACACAGTTTATAAGTGGAAGAGAGAAACTGTGACACCTTTTGAGAACTTTGAGCACTGTGCAAAGGTGTAAGCAAGATAGAGCAACAGATTGACGAATCAATAGTGCATTAAACTTTAAAAGTTAGCTCCTTGACTCAGTCTGGAAGAACAACTGAAGCTACCAACATGGTTAGTTAGCTAACTAAATAAAATAGTGCCTTTAGTGATACATGGTTAAAGAGCTAGGAACAATGAACTGAGGCTTTCAGTTGCTATACCTGCCAATCAGCGTTAATTGGTGTTACATTAGAGGGGACAGGTCTAAGTTATCTTTTATGCATACATTTCTTTCAAGCCTATTCTCTTAACATATTGCTTTCATAAGTAGTATATTTATATCTGACTGATTAAAAAACATAACTATCACTCTTACAAAAACTATTAAAGTAGCCAGGAAGATAGCTCACTTGAGGGAGAGCTTGTAAGAGTTCTCTTTTAATCAATATTCCATTTGAAATGAAAAATCTACTTAGCAAATCAGAAATCATTCATATGGCCTGGGAGATCATATAACAACCCAAGTCAAACAATGAACTCCAAATCCTAACAAAATCTGACTGCTCCACTCTCAGAGATGTCCCTCCTACTCAACATTCTTAAGATTTAATATAAAAAAAAGTTAAAGCTGGATGGAATCTTAAATAATATCAAATCTATTCACATGTTTGACAAAGGAGACTTAATGTGGATTTAGAATTAAATATCCTGCAGTGTTTTCCTCCCCATTCAACCATGTATTTTTCCTTCTTTCCTTTCCTCCTTCTCCCTATATATCTAGCATGTCTCTTTAATTAAAGTATCACTAAACGTGAGACTTTGAGGTTTTGGTGACTAATTATTGTAGGCATGCAATAATTATATTTTATTTTTATTATATTGGAATTTCACTGGATTTGGTTCCTTTATATTCAGCAGCGTTTTCCCCCAAAATAAAAGTTTCACTGGATATAGAAGGCTTTATTTTTTAAAAATAGCTCTTTCAATGAATTTATCTGTGACAGTGACACCAAATGGCTCCTGAAAATAACTTCAGTGTAGTTTCATTTTCTAAAATGAATAGCAAAGAACCTATTAAATTCTCTTCTAATGAAAACATAATATCATATTTATATATTACAAATTCTTTCTGAAAAGCACAGATTTCACTTAAGCTAACAAGCCCAGCTGCTGCCGGCTCCTATATCTTTAAATAGTCAACTTACTGATTTTGAGAATTTATAAACTTCTTAAGCCAAGTATTAACCCCTACTCCAGGACTGTGCTGTTCAATATGTGGCACTAGCCACATGTTGCTGGTAAGATTAAAATAAATAAAAAATTAATTTTCTAAATTAAAAATTCAGTTCCTCACTTTCAACAGCCACATTTCAAGTGCTCAACAGCCACATCTAGTAAATTGGAAGACGCATATATAGAATAGTTCCACCATCACAGAATGTTCTATTGAACAACACTCTTCTGGGAGATGCTCTTCCAACAGGTACTTAGATTTGGAGTTGACTTCTCAGTGTCTTTCTCTGTTTTGCTTATATTCCATGACAAACTTATTTCAGAAGTTTTCTATAATGGCAGACAATAGTATATGACTAAGACAGATATAAAGACAAATCATATATATATAAATATAAATTGGCATTTAAAGTAGCCAATTAGCAGGACTTTAAAATTATTATCTCTATTAGACCCAGATTTGGCCATTATTTTCAATAATTTTTTTTTAATTCGGAGATTACTTAGAAATCATTGCAAGCTTATAAAAAGTTATAAAAATAAACTACAGAAAACACTCATATACCCTGTACCCATATTTACCTTGTTCACATTATACCTCATTTGCTTTATCATTTGCATATATACACACACCCACATGCATGTAATGTTTTTCTAAAGTATTTGAGGATAAGTTTCAAACATCATTACCTTTTATCCCTAACTACATCAATGAACATTTCATAAAAACAGAGATATTCTGTTATAAAACTACAGGCAGTTATCAGTTTCATAAATTTTATGTAAGCTACTATCTACATTCTGATTATATGAGGTCACCTAATAAAGTCCATTGTAACAAATTTTTCCCATCATTACAGGATGCAGTCTAGGATCAGATATTGCTTTTAGTTGTCATCTCTTATGCCTCTTAAAGGTGGACCATTACTATACCCTTTCTTTTTGCCTTATATGACATTTCCACTTCTGAAGTATACAGTCCTCTTGCTTATTTAGTGAAAATTTCCTCATTTTGCATTTGTCCGATATTTCTTCAGAATTAGATTTATTTTATGAATGTTCAGCAGGAATACTGGATAGGTGATACGTCCTTCTCACAGTATAGCATATGGAATCACAAGACCCCCTGAATAAACTCTCTGATTTCTCCACTATATAATTAACATTTTCTTTTTCTCTCTTGCAATTAATAAGTAGCCGAAGAGGTAACACTTAAAGATGATGCAAATATCCTGCTGTTCATCAAAACTTCTCCCTAGACTTAGGAACCATTGATGACTCTTGGCTAATCCAATCTTTCTCATGATGGTTTCAAAATGATGCCTTCCAACTCTAGCAGTCCCTTCATATTTACCAGTGGCTCCTCAGCATTCTATGTAAACAAGAAACCTCCCTCTCCGATACTAAATATACAAATGGACAATGAGCAGGTAATTCTGACCAACAATGGAACAGCAGTTATCAGACCAGGAAACTCTGGCCCAGTAACTGCAACCATCAGTTCAGAAAGTTGACTACCATCAAAGGAAGGCATTCCAAGAAGTCAAACGACAATCCCTGTAACAATGAACCAAAATATCCAAGACTTGAACAATAACTGACAGCTTCCCTAACTTTTGCCACTGCTTCCAACTTAGGACCTGTCATTGTTAGGGACAGGTGTCAACTTGGCCAAGTTGTGGTACCTGTTCACCTGATTGGGCAAGTGCTGGCCTGTCTGTTGCAATGAGGACATTTCATAGGATTAGGTCATGATCACGTTAGCTACATCCACAGCTGATTCCATTTGTAATCAGCCAAAGGGGACTGTCTTCTGCAATTAGTGATGCTAAATGCAATCATGGGAAGCCTTTTAAGGAGGACTCAGAGGAGACAGGTTGCATTCCTGCTTTGGCTGGTGAGCCTCTCCCGTGGAGTTCATCCAGGCCATCCATTGGAGTCATCGGCTTCGCAGCCTGCCCTGTGGATTTTGGACTCTGCGTTCCTACAGTCACGTGAGACACTTTCATAAATTTTATATTTGCAAGTGTTCCCTGTTGATTCTGTTTCTCTAGAGGACCCTAACTAATACAGGGCCAACTAGAAAAAAAGCCAAATATGCTCTCCTCAGCATTCACACAGGATGTCCAGCTTCTAGTTAGCCTGCCTCCAGCTTCCTCATGTCAACAATCTCCAATCAGCACATACCTGAAATCTTCCCCTTTTTATACTATAAAGCTTTCCCAATCCTCTGTCTGCCTTTCAGTCTCTGCCAAACACAAGTGATGCTGACTCACTCTCTTGCTATAGCAAGCTCTGAATGAATGGCTTTGTTTGTTCTTATTTGGATGCCTTTGTTTATTTCCATACCATCAATGGTTTTCAAATGATGATTTTCCAATTCTAGGATTCCCTCTACATTTGTCGATAGTCCTTTACCAGCTATGTAAAAAAGAACACAGAATGATGTGTGCTGACATACACATTTATCCATCTATAAATTCCATCCATCTATCCATTTATCTATCTATCTATTCATCTATCTATCCATGCATCCATCATTAGAAAGATTGGATCACTCAAGAGTCATCAATGGCTCCTAAATATTCTATTTATCTATATCAATGATATAGAGTACTGGATTTCTATTTTCCCTCAATGGTGTATATAATAGTGTCTATAACCATTAATTCACTACTGCTATTAATTATTCTAGTGCTCAAATTGTCCTGGATTTGACCACTGGACT
Source organism: Tamandua tetradactyla (assembly GCF_023851605.1). Lineage (NCBI taxonomy): Eukaryota > Metazoa > Chordata > Mammalia > Pilosa > Myrmecophagidae > Tamandua > Tamandua tetradactyla. Next base: position 46,209,398 of record NC_135344.1, read on the forward strand.
CCTTCTTCAAGCTGGTATCCTTGTGACATGTACTCACCTTTCTTTTTTTAAGCCCTTTTAAACTTCCTGGCACTCTTAGAGCAGTGCTATTCAACAGAACTTTCTGTGATGATGGAACTATTCTATATGTGTATCGTCCAATATGGTGGCAGATTTACTACATGTGGCTGTTGAGCACTTAATATGTGGCTGGTGAGACTGAGGAACTGGACATTTAAAATTTAACTGTTGATTCACAGTCTTTGACTAATAATTCTAATGTTTGAGCTTCCTCAGGGATGGTTTCTGGCAAATTCTTTTTTCCCTGTGAATGGGACAATTAAAATTTAATTTAAATTAAAACTTTTAGTTAATTTTAATTCATTTTAATCTTAATCGTAACATGTGGCTAGTGCCTACCATATTGAATAATACAATGCTGGAATAGGAATTACTTTATACCAGTACTGCCCAAGTCCTGGAAATATCCATTTATTTGAAAGAACCCTTGTTCATTTTAGTGGGAAATGGTTTTAGAGACCAAGATCTGGGTACTAACAACACTCTTGCTATTGGTATGTCTTGTCTTAGCTTCATATCCCTTTCAGCAAACAGAGCTAGGAAAATATGCATGTGCATATACATGTACATACATACGTATGCATGTTCACATAAATCTATATACCCACATATATATGTTTTTTAGAAATCATGAATTTACACTTAAACCTCTAATTCAGTACATCCCCACAGAGTTCTTTCTTGCCTAACCCCATTCCATATTTGTATGTTCCTTGCTTCGTAGTGAGAACCCTGGCTTTCAACATCATCAATACATTTACTTACTTGTTTAATCCTTTAATACAGCTAAAATGTTTTCAGAATTGCTTTGCCTATACTACTACAATTAACAAATCTACTAAAAAAAGTCTGGATATGTTTGTTATTCTCACTGCTTCTCCATTCCCCAACTTTGGAACTAAGGGAATTATGCAGGCAGCCTTTAAGATGGCTCCTAATGATATCTGCATATTAGTATTTATGCCCTGCGTAATCCTTTCTCCTTGAATATGGGTTGGATTTAATTCATTTCTAATTTAAAAATATGGTAGAAGCAAAGAATTATCACTTCTATGATTAGGTTACAAAAAAGACTGTGCTTCTATCTTGAGTACTCAGTCTTGCTTTCTTGTTTGCTTACTCTAAGGAAAGCCTGTTGCTGGCCCTCAACAACAACAAACCAGCAATTCTGAAGAGTGGGAACACTAGACTTCCAGAGTTATAATATACAGAATGCCCAGGTCTCAAAACAAACAAATAATCACAAGACACACAAACAGGAAAGTACGGCCCATACACAGGGGAAAAAAAAGAATTTGCAAGAAACCATTTCTGAAGAAGCTCATACATAAGAATTATCAGTCAAAGACCGAATCAACTGTCTTAAAAATGTTCAAGGAGTCACGGGAATCCATATACAAAGAACTAATGGAAATTAGGAAAATGCTGTCTGAATAAAATAAAGATTTAGAAATTATAAAAAGGAACCAAAGAGAAGTTTTGGAGATGCAAAATACAGTAATTGAAATGAAAAACTCATTAGATGGTTTCAACAACAGATTTGGGCAGGCAGAAGGACCTGTGAACTTTAAAACCAGACAATTCAAATTATCTTCTGTGAGGAGCAGAAAGAAAAAAAATGAAAAGAAAAAAAAAAAAAACAGAGCCTGACAGAACTCTGAGACACCATCATGCATACTAACACATGCATCATTGAAGTCTCAGAAGGACAAGAAAGAGAGAAAGGGGAAGAAAAAGTCTATGAAGAACTAATGTCCTCAAACTTCACAAACCTGATGAAAGACAAGACTATAGACATCCAGGATGCTCAATGAAATTCAAGCAGGACAGACTCTAAGAGATCTACACCAAGACATCTTATAGTGACATTGTCAAAATTGAAAGACACAGAGAGGATATTGAAAGCAGCAAGGAAGAAGTAACATGTCAAATTCACTTTAGGTACTAACATACTATGTCCTAATGTCTGGTTTATACTGGAGAATGCTTCATGTGTACTTGAGTAGAATGCGTAATTCCACTGATACTGGATAGAGTGTACTGTAGATGTATATTAGGTCAAGCTGATTTACAGTGCTGCTCAGGTCTTCTCTTTTCATGTTGATCCTCTACCCATTACTAGGGTACTGAAGTCTTGAACATTATTACTGATGTCTACTCCTTTCAATTCTGTCGATTTTAGCTTCATGTATTTTGGGGCTCTGTTGTTACATATATATGTGTGGATAAATATTGTATCATCTTAAAGGACTGACCTTTCTTTAATCATTATAAAATATCCTCATTTGCCTACAGTAAAAAATTTTCTTTTAAGGTCTATTGTCTGATTTGAGTATAGTCACTCCAATTCCCTTTAGGTTATTGTTGACATGGTATGTCTTTTTCTATTCTTTTACTTTCAACCTATTTGTGTCTTCAAATCTAAAATATGTCTCTTAGGTGGATTTAGATTTTTATCCATTCTGTTAATCTCTGACTTTGTTTAATCCATTTACATTTAATGTAATTACTGATAAGGTATGATTTAGAATTGTTATTTTGCTATTTATGCTCTCTGTATGTGTTTTGTCTTTTGTTCCTCCAATCTTCCATTACTGTCTTCTTTTGTGTTAGATATTTTCTAGTACCATTTATTTCCCTTTTTTTCCCCCACTATATATTTTTAGTTGTTTCTTAGTGGTAGCATTAGGGATTACAACTAACATCTTGACCTATAACAATCTAATTTGGATAAGTTTCAATTTAACCTCAGTAGCATATAAAAACTATTTTTCTATATAGCTCCATTTCCTCTTCTCACTTTTGAGTTGTTTTTGTCACATAAATTACATCTTTATACACTGTATTCCATCAATACAAATTTATAATTACTGTTTTATGAAATGTTTTAAAATCAAATAGGAGAAAAGAGTTATAAACAAAAAAATGCATTTATATTCTTATATTTACTTATGTAGTTACCTTTTCTGGTACAGTCTATTTATTCATGTAGGTTTGACTTACCATCTAGTGTTTTTCCATTTCAATCTGAGGACAGATCTGCTCACAATGAATTTCTGTTTTTATCTGGAAATGTCTTAATTTGTCCTTAATTTTTTTGAAGGTGAGTTTTTCTATATAAAAGATTCTTAGTTGAGCATCTTATTTTACAGCATTTTGAACTCATCCCTCTGCCTTATGACCTCCATTTCTGCTATTTTAAGCTACTAGTTTGTGGTACTTTGTTATAGCAACCACAGGAAACTAAGACAGGTTTCGGTACTGCACAGTGGTGTGCTGCTGTAACAAATACTTAGAAATTCCAAATGGAAGTGACTTTGGAATTAGATAACAGGTAGAAGCTAGAAGAAATCTGAGGTACCTGAAAGAAAAAGTTTCGATTGCCTTGAAAAAACTGTTGGTAGAAATATGGATGTTAAAGGTAATTCTGGAAAGGACTCAAATGCAAATAAGGAGCATGCTAGAGAAAGCTTCTATTGTGTTTAAGAATACATTTACCATCATGAATGGAAAGGTAGAAGAAATATGAACATTAAAGATGTTTCTGGTGAGGTCTTCAGAGGCAGTAAGGAACATTATATTGGACAATGTATGTAGGGAAGGCAATTCTTGTTACAAAGTGTCAGAAAACTTAGCTGAATTGTGTTTCAGTATTGAGTGGAAAGTAGAACTTGGAAATGATAAACTTGGTTCTTTAGGTGAGATTTCCAAGCTAAGTGTTGAAAGTGGGACCTAGTCTCTCCTTGCTGCTGGTAGTAAAATGCAATAGGAAAGAGATAAATTGAAGGAACTATTAAGCAAAAAGTAACCAGAATTGATGATTAGGAAAATTCTTAGCCTAAAAGTACAAAAGATGCTAAAGCATGCTCTGGAGTTAATAGCAAAGGTATGGCTGAACAACCTTCTGCTGAAGAGATTAGGTGTATTACTCATGGTTTTAATCAACCTTTTCCACAGAAGACAGGAGCTGAGACAGAGTTATCCAAAAAGGATCTGCAGAATATCTTCATGTCTATCGACATGGATCCCCTTGACACTCAGAAGTCGCTCGAAACTTATGAGAATATTATACCACCAAAAAAACACTGCCAGTTTGGACTGAAAGGTGGCAGAAATGGCACAAATTGAAAGAAAGCTGTTAGAATGCTGGGATTCTATAGACAGGAAATAGGCTATTGGAGTTATGTGGCTACAAACATGTTATCCAAGAAAAGGGAAGGATGACTTTGAGGGTAGAGCCCCAGGCTGAGAGAGCAAGTATTAATTACATGAATCAAATGATTTACAGCCATGTGGGCCTTCATCTCTACTGACCTATGGGTGGGTTAGGCAACAGGTTAATTTGCCTGATAGCAGGCCTTCTTGATGCATAGTATACTTTCTACTTCCAAAAACAATGCAGAAGTACTAAGAAAAACACAGATCTTTAATCCCCAAACATTAAGGATAATTGTGTTAGTTTGCAAGCTGCTGGAATGTGATATACCAGAGCTGGGATGGCTTTTATAAAGGGGAATTTGATGTTACAAGTTTACAGTTCTAAGGAAGTGAAAGTGTCCAAATTAAGGCACCCACAAGAGGTTATCTTCACTCAAGAAAAGGCTGATGGATCAAGAACATGTCTGTCAGCTGGGTAGTCACATGGCTGGCATTTGCTGGTCCTCTGCTCCTGGGCTTCACTGCTTTTAGCCTCTGTTCCTGTGGAGATTCCTCACTTTACTTCTCCAGTATTGGTTTCCATCTCTTGTCTTCCCTTAGGGTCCCTCCAAGTTCTGGCTTGCTTAACATTTCATGGCAATGTCTGCTGAGCTCCAAGCATCTCCAAACATCTGTGTTTCTATTGTCTATGTGTCTGCATCTGTAGTTCTGTTCTGAAGTTTCTGTCCACTCCCACGCTTCTGTTATTCTATTGTTTCTCTCATTTCTGACTCTCTCCAAAACACTGAAGTTTCTGTTGTCTCTGAGGCTTCTGTTGTTTCTGTCAGCTCTGTCCTTTCTATTGTTTCTCTTGTTTCTGACTCTCTCCAAAATGTTTCCTCTTTAAAGGATTCTAGTAAACTCATCAAGACCTACATGGAATGGGTAGAGTCACATCTCCAACTAATCAAAAGTTAATACCACAATTATGCAAGTTGCATCTCAATGGAAATAATCGAATCAAAAGATTTGAACCTACATTATTTGAATCAGGATTAAAAGAAACAGCTGTGTCCACAAGATTGAGTCAGGATTAAAACATGGCTTTTCTGGGGTATATAATATTTTCAAACCAGCACAATAGGAGTAGTCTCACTTTATCTTAACTTGCTATTTTCCCTTCTTAAAGAATAAATTAAAATTCTTTTTCAGCAGACCACTGTTTATGCTGAAAATTAGAAAAGTCAAATGAAATGCAAAATAATCATATTTTTAAAGGTATCAAACAGCTATAGAAGCAACAGGGATTAGATGGACAAAAATTCCTGGGAAGGGAAAACCTTCATAGGTTAACTGATATTCTCCACCTTTTTACTTCCTTGGATATATTTGTGGATATGGGACATAGGCTAAGAATCAAGGCTTATGAGTAAGGTTAATGGTTTCTGGGGAAAAAGAAATCAGAATAAAGTTGGAGTACTAAACTGGAGATTGGAAAGTCCTTACGCTCATGGTAGATTTCCCCAGAGGAAATTTCTAGTTAGAAGATGAGAATTCAGGCTAGGCCCCTGGCAATAGGTCACTGCATTCGGATAAAATAATCCAGTAGTGATGTCATTCAGAAGGGTATGAAGTGACAAAAATGGAGACTTGGGGAGGGAAGGATGTTAAATACAAGACTAATCTCCCTTTCAAAGCATTCGTATTAAGTTCATAATATAACGCTAAGCTAAAAGCCTCTCAGAGAAAAAAGTGAATCTCAACAGTTTTGCAAGGCTAAGGAGAAAAGGAACCTCCTAGTTCCTCTAGAATATAGGAGGCTAGAGGGTTTAAGTATTTTATTTATCATCAAAATAAACTTTTTCCTTCATTTTTTTGTGAAAAATTACATATATACAAAAAAGGTATAAATTTCAAAGCACAGCACCAAAATTAGTTGTAGAACATATTTCAGAGTTTCACATGGGTTACAGTTTCACAATTTTAGGTTTTTACTTCTAGCTGCTCTAAAATACTGGAGACTAAAAGAGATATCAATTTAATGATTTAGCATTCCTATTCATTTGTTAAATCTTATCTTCTATGTATAAACACCAACACCTTTAATCTTTCCATCCCTCTCTGTAGGGGTGTTTGGGCTATGGCAATTCTAAATTTTTTATATTGGAAGGGTCTGTTACTAATGTGGGGATAGGGAGATGGAATTATCTGATGTTCTGGAGAGGCTGGGCTAGGTTTCATGACTTCTCTGGACCAGGGACCCATCTGGAGGTTGTAGGTTTCTGGAAAGTTACTCTAGTGTATGGAACCCTTGTGGAATCTTATCTATTATCCTGGATGGTTTTTGGGATTGGCTGGAATGGTCCTGGTTGGGGGTTGGCAGGTTATGATAGGTAGCAAGGTCTACCAGGTCTACCTGAAGCTTGCATAAGAGCAACCTCCAGAGTAGCCTCTCAACTCTATATGAACTCTTTCTGCCACTGATATTTTATTAATTACACTTCTTTCCCCCTATTTGGTCAGGATGTAATTGTTGATCTCACAGTGCCATGTCTGGATTCATCCCTGGGAGTCATCTCCCAAGTCGCCAAGGAGACATTTACCCTTTGATGTCATGTCACACGTAGCGGGGAGGGCAATGATTCACTTGCAGAGTTGGGTTAGAGAGATTGAGGCCACATCTAAGCAACAACAGAGGTCCTCCAGAAGTAACTTTTAGGCATGCCTATGGGTAGTCTAAGCCTCTCTGCTCCCTTATATAAGCTTCACAAGAGTAAGCCTCATGATTGAGGACATGGCCTATTGATTTGGGTGTCCCTAAAGTTTGACATAGTGTCAGGGGATTCCCTGATGGTAAGTTCTATATTCCTTAATATGGAATCTTTAATAGTTCCATATTCTTTCTCCCCTCCCTCAGGGGACTTTGCCAATACTTTTTTATTATCTGCGTAATATACTCTAGGATGTGTCCAGGTCTTACAATAATCGATACAGGATTAAAGGACTTCTTTCTTATTCTGTGCTCCCTGTGTTTCAATTATTCAAATGAGCCATACAGATAGGTTGAATTAGATTATGCACTACAGAAAATTTCAATTCCAGATCAAATAAACTTTTCTTCCATTGTTCTCAAAGAGTATGTGTGGTTCTAAAATATAAACATTATCTTCCTTACCCCATGTTCTGAATTACTTTAACCCCAACCTGTTCAGCTTTTTTCTTAACTCTAAATATAAGGCTACATATATAAAACAGCCTCTAAAATTCCAGAAATAATAATCACCACTCTGGACTTAATATGTCTGCTCTAAAAGCATACAGTCTAGGCCCCTGCTTTCTTACAAGCATTTTCTAAAGATGACCATACCATTATTCCTCTTTTGTTTCTGGCTTACTTTGTCTCACCAAAGGTCCCACATGCTCATTCACATCATTGCATGCCTCACGACTTTGTTCTTTTCTTGTAGCAGCATAGCCTTCTATTGTCAATATATCTCTCAGTCAGTGCATCTTTCTGCATTATTCAGGCATCATGGAGAAGGCCCAAAATTCAGTCTATCAACATTCTTTATGCTACTCATAAAGGTGGAATGATACAATATCTATCCTTTTGTGTCTGGCTAATTTTGCTCAGCATTATGTTCTCAAGGCTCATCCACATTGTCATATGCTTCAGGATGTCATTTTATCTTACTGATGCATAATATTCTATCGTATGTATACACCACATTTTGCTGATCCACATATCTGTTGATGGGCATTTGGTTTGTTACCATCTTCTGGCAATTGTGAGTAATGCTGTTATGAACATCAGTGTGCAAATGTCTGTGTCATTGCATCTAGCTATTTTGGGTTATACTAAGTAGAACTATTGCTGGGTCATAGGGTAACTTGATATTTAGTTTCCTGGGGAACCGCCAAACAGTCTTTCATAGTGGCTTGCACCATTCTACATTCCCACCAGCACTGTCTAAGTGTTCCAATTTCTCCACTCCTCTCCAACATTTATAGCTTCCTGTTTGTTTAACAGCACTCATTCTTACAGGTGTAAGGTGGTATCTCATTGTAGTCTTGATCTGCATTTCCTTATAACCTATGAAAACGAACATCTCTTCAGTGCTTTTGGGCCATCTGTATTGCCTCTACAGAAAATGCCTATTCATATCTTTAGCCCATTTTATAATTGGGTTGTTTGTTCTTTTGTTGTTGAATTGTACCATTTCTTTGTATATACAGGAACTCAAACCTTTGTCCGATATGTGGTTTCCAAATACGTTCTCCCATTGGGTTGGCTACCTCTTTACCTTTTTGATAAAGTCTTTTGAGGTGCAGAAGCATTTGATTTACGTCTCCTTTGATTTCTTTTACCAATGTTAGGTAGTTTTCTGTGTACTAGTCCTTTATGTCTGTTATAGTTTACTAGCTGCTGGAATGCAATATACCAGAAACAGAATGGCTTTTAAAAAGGAGAATTTAATAAGCTGCTAGTTTCCACTTCTAAGGCCGAGAAAATGTCCCAATAAAAACAAGTCTACAGAAATGTCCAATCAAAGGCATCCACGGAAAGATACCTTGGTTCAAGAAGGCCAACGAAGTTCAGGGTTTCTCTCTCAAATGAGAAGGCACATGGCAAACACATTCACAGTTTCTCTCTAAGCTGGAAGGGTACACAGTGAGTAAGGCATCAATCTGCTAGCTTTCTCTACTGGCTTCCTATTTCATGAAGCTCCCCGGGAGGCATTTCCTTCTTCATCTGCAAAGGTCACTGGATTGTGGGTTCTCTGCTTCTTGTGTCTCTGTCGTTCTTCTCAGCTGTCTCTGAATCACTTTCATTCTCCAAAATGTTTCTTCTTTTATAGGACAGCAGATACTTATCAAGACCCACCCAAATTGGTGGAGACATGTCATCTCCTAATCCAGCTTAACAACCACTCTTGATTAAATCACATCTCCAGGGAGATGATCTGATTAGTTTCAAACATACAGTATTGAATAGGGATTATTCTGCCTTTATGAAATAGATTAGGGATTTAGATTAAAACATGGCTTTTCTAGGGGACATACATCCTTTTAAACCAGCACAACATCCCTAATTAAGTTCATTTCTAAGTATTTAATTCTTTTACTGGCTATTTTGATTACAATTTTTTCCTTAATTGATTCCTCAGCTAGGTCATTGCTTATGTATAGAAATGTTATTGATTTTTGCACATTAATTTTATATTCCACCACTTAGCTGAATTTGTTTATTAGCTCAAGTAACTGTGCTGTAGATTTCTCAGGATCTTCCAAGCATAGTATCATATCATCTGCAAATAATGAGAGTTTTACTTCTATCTTTCCAATTTAGATGCCTTTTATTTCTTTGTCCTGCCTGATTGCTCTAGCTAGAACTTCTAGCACAATGTTGAATAAAAGTGGTGACAGTGGGCATCATTGTCTTGTAGCTGATCTTAGGGGGAAAGCTTTCAGTCTCTCTCCATTGAGTACAATGCTGGCTGTTGGCTTTTCATATATTCCCTTTATCATATTGAGGCAGTTACCTTTCATTCCAATCTTTTGTAGTGTTTTTATAAGAAAAGGATACTGAATTTTGTCAAAAGCCTTTCCAGCATCAATCGAGATGATCATGTGATTTTTCCCTTTTGATCTGTTAGTGTGTTGTATTACATTAATTGATTTTCTTGTGTTGAACCATCTTGGCATTCCTGTTTATAAACCCCACTTGGTCATGGTGTATAATTCTTTTGCTGTGCTGTTGGATTCGATCTGCTAATATTTTATTGAGAATTTTTGCATCTATGTCCATTAGGAAGACTGACCTGTAGTTTTTCTTTCTTATAGCACCTTTACCTGGTTTTGGTATTTTTTGGTATTAAAATGATATTAGCTTCATAACATGAGTTAGGTAGAGTTCCTTTTCCCTCAATTTTTTGGAAAAGTGTGAGCAGGATTGTGTTAGTTCCTTATGGAATGTTTGATAAAATTCCAATTTGAAGCCATCTGGCTCTGGATTCTTCTTTGGAGGAAGATTTTTGATGAGTGATTGAGTTTCTTCACTTGTGACTGATTTGTTGAGATCTTCTATTTCTTCCTGAGTCAGTGTAGCTTCCTTGTGTGTCTCCAGGAATTTGTCCATTTCATCTAAGTTGTCTAGTTGGTATGTGTATAACTGTTCATATCCTTTTATGATTTCTTTTATTTTTTCAGAGTCTCTGGTAACGCCCTCTTCTCATTTCTGATTTTAGTTGTTTGCATCCTCTCTCTTGATTGATGCCTATCAATTCTGTTGATTGTTTTAAGAACCAACTTTTGGTTTTATTGATTCTTTCTATTGTTCTTTTGTTCTCCCATACATTTATCTGTACTTCAATCTTTGTTATTTCTCTTCTATTGGCTTTGGGGTTAGTTTGCTGTTCATTCTCAAGTTCCTCCAGGTGTGCTGTTCAGTACTCAATTTTTGCTCTTCCTTGTTTTTTAATATAGGCATTCAGGGCAATAAATTTCCCTTTCAGAACAGCCTTTGCTGCATTTCATTAGTTCTACTAAGTTGCATTCTCATTTTCTTTCGTCTCTGGATAGCTACTGATTTCCTTAGCAATTTCTTCTTTGACCCATTAGTTGTTTAAAAGTGTGTTATTTACTCTCCATATATCTGTGAATGCTCTTGTTCTTTGGTGGTTATTGAGATCCAGCTTCATCTCATTGTAATCAGAAAAAGCGTTTTGAATAATTTCAATGTTTTTAAGTTTATTAACTCCAGTTTTGTGCCCCAGCAAGCAATCTATTCTGGAGAATGACCCATGAGCACTAGAGAAGAATGTATAACCTTGTGCTTTGGGGTGCAAAGACCTATATATGTCTGTTAGGTCTAATTGATTTATCACGTTATTTAACTTCTCTATTTCCTTATTGCTCTTCTGTCTGGTTGTTATATCTATAGAAGAGAATGGTATATTGAAGTCTCCTACATTATTGTTGAAATATTTATTGCTCCCTTCAGTTTTGCCAATGTCTATCTCATGTACTTTGGAGCTCCTTGATTGGGAGCATAAATATTTATGATTGCTATATCTTCTTGGTGAATTGACCCATTAATTAGTATATAGTGTCGTTCTTTGTCTCTTATGATATCTTTACATTTAATGTTTATTTTTTCTAATAATAGTATAGCTACTCCTACTTACTTTGGGTTACAACTTGTGTGGAAAATATTTTTCCATACTTTCACTTTCAATCTATTTGTATCCTTGTGTCTAAGACGAGTCTCTTGTAAGCAGCATATGGCTGGATTATATTTCTTAATCCATCCTGCCAATCTGTACCTTTTAATTGGTAAATTTAGTCCATTAACAATCAAAGTTAGCACAGATCTACTTTATTTATCAGATCTTTATATTCTTTTCTCTCTTTCTCTTTGTATTGTTTAATTTACAATTAGTGGTACTCTTCAATTCTGTGCCCTGCTCCAGACATTCCTCTCCTGTCTTTTTTTTTTCAGCCAGCAGAACTCCATTTAGTATTTCTTGTGGGACCAGTCTCTTGTTGACTAATTCTTCCAGGACTTCTTCCTCTGTGAAAACTTTAATCTCTCCCTCAATTTCAAAGGACAATTTGGCTGGGTACAAAATTTTTGGCTGGAAGTCTACCTCTTTCCAGATCTTCAATATATCATACCACTGCTTTCTTGTCTCCAGGGTACTAGTGAGTAGTTTGAATTCAGTCTTACTTGATGTATGTAGTAGATTGTTTTTCTCTTGCCGCTTTCAGGCTTTTTTCTTCTCTTCAACATTTGATAGACTGATTAGAATGTGCCTTGGGGAAGGTCTACTTGAATTTACTCTCTTTAGAGTTTGTTGGGTTTCTTTGACTTAAATATTTATGACCTTTATGAGGGCTGGGAAGTTCTCCCCCATTATATCCTCAATTACTCTTCCTAGCCCTTACTCCTTTCTTCTTCCTCTGGGACACTAGGTTGCTAGCTGCTGGAATGCAATATACCAGGAATGGAACGGCCTTTAAAAGGGGGAGTTTAATAAGTTGCTAGTTTACAGTTCTAAGGCTGAGAAAATGTCCCAAATAAAACAACTTCACAGAAATGTCCAACCAAAGTCATCCAGGGAAAGATACCTTGGTTCAAGAACGCCAATGAAATTCAGGGTTTCTAAGTGAGAAGGTACATGGTGAACACAGTCAGGACTTCTCTCACTCAGTTGGAAGGGCATATGGTAAACACGGCATCATCTGCTAGCTTTTTCTTCTGGTTTACTGTCTCATGAAGCACCCTGGGAGGCATTTTCCTTCTTCATCTCCAAAGGTTGCTGGCTGATGGACTCTCTGCTTCGTGGTGCTGTGGCATTCTCTGCTCTCTCTGAATCTCCTTTTTTGGCAAAATATTTTCTCTTTTATAGGATTCCAGTAAACTAATCAAGACCCACCCGAACAGGTGGAGATGTATCCACCAGTTTAACAACCACTCTTGATTTAGTCACATCTCCAGGGAGATGATCTAATTACAGTTTCAAGCATATAGTGCTGAAGAGGGATTAGAAGAAACAGCTGCCTTTACACAATGGGATTAGGATTAAAACATGGCTTTTCTAAGGTACATATAGCTTTCAAATCAGCACAGACACCAATGATTCTAATATTCTGTGCTTTGGTTTGTCTACCATTTCCTTGAGTTTCCATTCAGTTTTTTCCATCCTTATTGCTATTTGCTGTTTTGAGTCTTCAAAGTCAATTATTTGGTCCTCTATATCACTTATTCATTCTTCTGTCTCTTCAAACTTGGTGTTGTATACCTTCTAGTATGGTTTTTATTTGGTCAACAGTCTTTAATCTCTGTGATATCTGCTATTTTTTATTTACTCTTTCAAATTCCTCTTTATGCTCTTCTACTGTCTTCTTTTATTTTATTTCATTTTATTTTTTAAATACAAAAAAACCACCAAATAAATGCAAACATTCCTATTTTAATCATTGCATTCCGTTCTACATATATACTCAGTAATTCACAAAATCATCACATACTTGCACATTCATCATCGTGATCATTTCTTGGAACATTTGAATCTATTCAGATAAAGAAATAAAATGAAAACAGAAAAAAAATTATGCATACCATACCCCTTACCCCTCCCTTTCATTGATCACTAGCATTTGAAACTAAATTTATTTCAACATTCATTCCCCCTATTATTTATTTTTATTCCATATGTTCTACTTGTCTGTTGACAAGGTAGATAAAAGGAGCATCAGACACAGGTTTTCACAATCACACAGTCACATTGTGAATGCTATATCATTATACAATCATCTCCAGGAAACATGGTTATTGGAACAGAGTTCTACATTTTCAGGCAGTTCTCTCCAGCCACTCCATTACATACTGAATAACAAGGTGGTATCTACGTAATGTGTAAGAATAACCACCAGGATAACCTCTCGACTCTGTTTGGAATCTCTCAGCCATTGATTGACACTTTGTCTCATTTCACTCTTCCCCTCTTTGGTCGAGAACGTTTTCGCAAACCCTTGATGCTGAGTCTCAGCTCATTCTAGGATTTCTGTCCCATATTGCCAGGAAGGTCCACACCCCTGGGAGTCATGTCCCAGGTAGACAGGGGGAGGGTGGTGAGTTTGTTTTTGTGTTGGCTGGAGAGAGAGGCCACATCTGAGCAACAAAAGAGGTTCTCTCGGGGGTGACTCTTAGGCCTAATTTTAAGTAGGCTTGACCTAACCTTTATAGGGCCAAGTTTCATATGAACAAACCCCAAGACTGGGGGCTCAGCCTATAGCTTTGGTTGTCCACACTGCTTGTGAGAATATCAAGAATTCAACTTGGGGAAGTTGAGTTTTCCCTCGTTCTCACCATTCCCCGAAGGAGACTTTGCAAATACTTTTCCACTCACTGATCAAATCACTCTGGGATTTATCAAGGCATCACCTGGACAAACCAACAAAATCTCATGCCCTACCCAAGGTTCCATGTACTTATGGCATTCAATTAAGCTGCCTACATAAGTTGTATTAGGAAAGGCACTAGTCAAAATACAAATTTTGTACCAAATAAACACTTTTTGTTTTAGTTTCACACATAAGTTGAAATTTAAAAATATTAATTACCATCTATTTCAACATGCTGAAGTAATGACATTTCTTTGTTCTTCCTCATGCAAAACATTATTTAAATTTGTACATTTAGTCACTATCATTATACACTCTAGGCATTCCCAGATTATACCATCTCAATCTTTATCATCTATCTTTCTTTCTGGTTTCATTTGTGCCCCCAGCCCTCCTTCCTCTATCATTTTCACATTCAGCTTCATTCAGTGTATTAACATAATTGTATTACATTTAGGTTGTATTGCACTGTCCATTTCTGAGTTTTTACATCAGTCCTGTTGCATAATTTGTATCCCTTCAGCTCCAATTACCCAATATCTTACCCTATTTCTATCTCCTGATGGTCTCTGTTACCAACGAAATTCTCCAAGTTTATTCACTAATGTCAGTTCATATCAGTGAGACCACATAGTATTTGTCCTTTTGTTTCTGGCTAATCTCACTCAGCATAATGTCCATCCATGTTGTTACATACTTCATAACTTTATTGTGTCTTATGGCTGCATAATATTCCATCGTATGTATATACCACAGTTTGTTTAGCCACTCGTCTGCTGATGGACATTTTGGCTGTTTCCATCTCTTCGCAACTGCAAATAATGCTGCTATAAATATTGGTGTGCAAATGTCCGTTTATTTCCTTGCCCTCATGTCCTCTGAGTAGATACCTAGCAAAGGAATTGCTGGGTCATATGGCAATTCTATAGTTGGTTTTTTGAGGAACCACTAAATTGCCTTCCACAGCAGTTGTACTATTTGACATTCCCACTAACAGTGGATAAGTGTGCCTCTTTCTCCACATCCTCTCCAGCACTTGTCATTTTCTATTTTATTGATAATGGCCATTCTGGTGAGTGTGAGATGATATTTCATTGTGGTTATGATCTGCATTTCTCTAATAGCCAGGGAAGCAGAGCATCTCTTCATGTGCCTTTTGGCCATTTGTATTTCCTCTTCTGAGAAGTGTCTGTTCAAGTCTTTTGACCATTTTGTAATTGGGTTGTCTGTCTTTCTATTGTTGAGTTGAACAATCTCTTTATAAATTCTGGATACTAGACCTTTATCTGATATGTCGTTTCCAAATATTGTCTCCCATTGTATAGGCTGTCTTTTTACTTTCTTGATGAAGTTCTTTGATGCACAAAAGTGTTTAATTTTGAGGAGTTCCCATTTATTTATTTATTTATTTATTTATTTATTTCTTCAATGCTCTTGCTTTGGGTGTAAGGTCTAGAAAACTTCCTTGAAGTATAAGATTTATAAGATATTTCCTTACATTTTCTTCTAACAGTTTTTTGGTCTCAGATCTAATGTTTAGGTCATTGATCCATTATGGTTAACTTTTGTATAAGGTGTGAGATATGGGTCCTCTTTCATTTATTTGCATATGGAGATCCAGTTCTCTAGGCACTATTTATTGAAGAGACTGTTCTGTCCCAGGTGAGTTGGCTTGGCTGCCTTATCAAAGATCAATTGTCCATAGATGAGAGGGTCTATATCTGAACACTCTATTCGATTCCATTGGTCAATATATCTATCTTTATGCTAGTACCATGTTGTTTTGATCACTGCAGCTCCACAATATGCCTTAAAGTCAGGTAGCGTGAGACCTCCGATTTCATTTTTTTCCTCAGGGCACTTTTAGCTATTCCGGACACCCTGCCCTTCCAGATAAATTTGGTTATTGATTTTTCAATTTCTGAAAAGTAAGTTTTTGGGATTTTAATTGGTATTGCATTGAATCTGTAAATAAATTTACGTAGAATTGACATCTTAACTATATACAGTCTTCCAATTCATGAACCCAGTATATGCCCTTCCATCTATTTAGGTCTTCTGTGATTTCTTGTAACAATTTCTTGTAGTTTTCTTTGTATAGGTGTTTTGTCTCTTTAGTTAAATTTATTCCTAAATATTTTATTCTTTTCGTTGCAATTGTAAATGGAATTTTTTTTCTTGATTTCCCCCTCAGATTGCTCATTACTAGTGTACAGAAACACTACAGATTTTTGAATTTTGCTCTTGTAACCTGCCACTTTGCTGTACTCATTTATTAGCTCTAGTAGTTTTGCTGTGGACTTTTTGGGGTTTATGACATATAGTATCATATCATCTGCAAACAGTGAGAATTTTACTTCTTCCTTTCCAATTCTGATGCCTTGTATTTCTTTTTCTTGTCTAATTGCTCTGGCTAGAACTTCCAACACAGTGTTGAATAACAGTGGTGATAGTGGACATCTTTGTCTTGTTCCTGATCTTAGGGGAAAAGATTTCAGTTTTTCCCCATTGAGGATGATGTTAGCTGTGGGTTTCTCATATATTCCCTTTATCTTTTTGAGGAAGTTCCCTCTACTCCTATCCTTTGAAGTGTTTTCAACAGGAAAGGATGTTGAAGTTTGTCAAATGCCTTTTCTACATCAATTGAGATGATCATGTGATTTTTCTGCTTTGATTTGTTGATATGGTGTATTACATTAATTGATTTTCTTATGTTGAACCATCCTTGCCTACAGGGGATGAATCCTACTTGGTCATGATGTAAATTCTTTTAATGTATTGCTGTATTCAATTTGCTAGAAGTTGTTAAGGATTTTTGCATCTATATTCATTAGAGAGACTGGCCGGTAGTTTTTTTTTTTAGTAATGTCTTTGTCTGGCTTTGGATTATGCTGGCTTCATAGAATAAGTTGGGTATCTTTCCTACTCTTCAATTTTTTTGAAGAGTTTCAGCAGGATTGGCACTAATATTTTCTGGAATGTTTGATAGAATTCACATGTGAAGTCATCTGTTCCTGGACTTTTCTTTTTGGGGAGCTTCTTATTAACTGATTCAATTTCTTTACTTGTGATTGGTTTATTGAGGTCATCTATTTCTTCTCAGGTCAAAGTTAGTTTTTCATGCCTTTCTAGAAAGTTGTCCATTTCATCTACATTGTTGTATTTATTAGCATAAAGTTGTTCATAGTATCCTGTCATTACTTCCTTTATTTCTGTGGGGTCAGTGGTTATGTCTTCTCTTCCATTTCTAATGTTATTTATTTGCATCCTCTTTCTTCTTCTTTTTTCAGTCTTGCTAAGGGTCCATCAATCTTATTGATTTTCTCATAAATCCAGCTTGCAGTTTTGTTGATTTTCTCAATTGTTTTCATGTTCTCAATTTCATTTATTTCTGCTATAATCTTCATTATTTCTTTCCTTTTGCTTGCTTTGGGGTTAGTATGCTGTTCTTTCTCTACTTGTTCCAAGTGAACAGTTAATCCCTCCATTTTTGCCTTTTCTTCTTTTTTGATATAGGCATTTAGAACAATATATTTCCCTCTTAGCACTGCCTTTGCTGCATCCCATAAGTTTTGATATGTTGTGTTTTCTTTTTCATTTGTATAGATATATTTACTGATTTCTCTTGCAATTTCTTCCTTGACCCACTGGTTGTTTAAGAGTGTATTGTTGAGCCTCCACTTGTTTGTGAATTTTCTGGCACTTGGCCTATTATTGATTTCTAACTTCATTCCTTTATGACCTGAGAAAGTGTTTTGTATGATTTCAATCATTTTAAATTTATTGAGACTTGCTTTATGACCCAGCATATGGTCTATCCTTGAGAATGATCCATGAGCACTTGAGAAAAAGGTGTATTCTGCTGTTGTGGGGTGTAATGTTCTATAAATATCTGTTAAGTCTAGCTGATTTATTGTATTATTCAAATTCTGTTTCTTCATTGATCCTTGTCTAGATGTTCTGTCCATTGATGACAGTGGTGAACTGAAGTCTCCAAATATTATGGTAGATGTGTCTATTTCTCTTTTCAGTGTTTGCTGCATGTATTTTGGAACATTTTGGCTCGGTGCATAAATATTTATGATTGTTATGTCTTCTTGCTGAATTGTTCCTTTTATTAATACACAGTATCCTTCTTTGTTTCCTTTAACTGTTGCACATTTGAAATCTAATTTGTTGGATATTAGTATATAGTTACTCCTGCTCTTTTCTGATTGTTATTTGCATGTAATATCTTTTCCCAACCTTGCACTTTCAACCTATGTTTATCCTTGGGTCTAAGATGTGTTTCCTGTAGACAGCATATAGATGGGTCCTGTTTTTTAATCCATTCTGCCAGTCTATGTCTTTTGATTGGGGAGTTTAAACCATTAACATTCAGTGTTATTACTGTATGGGCAGTGCTTTCTTCTACCATTTTGCCTTTTGGATTTTATATGTCACATCTACTTTTCTTCTTTTAACCTTTATTCATAGTCTTCATTTCTACACTCTTCTCCACACCTCTCTCTTCTGTATTTTTGTATTTGTCTCTAGTACTCCCTTTAGTATTTCTTGCAGAGCTGATCTCTTGGTCACAAATTCTCTCAGTGATTTTTTGTCTGAAAATGTTTTAATTTCTCCCTCATTTGTGAAGGACAGTTTTGCTGGATATAGAATTCTTGGTTGGCAGTTTTTCTCTTTTAGTAATTTAAATATATCATCTGTCTTCTTGCGTCCATGGTTTCTGCTGAGAAACCTACACAGTCTTATTGGGCTTCCCTTGTATGTGATGGATAGTTTTTCTCTTGCTGCTTTCAAGATTCTGTCTCTTTGACCTCTGACATTCTGATTAGAAAGTGTCTTGGAGTACATCTATTTGCATCTAGTCTCTTTGGGGTACGCTGTACTTCTTGGATCTGTAATTTTAAGTCTTTCATAAGAGTTGGGAAATTTTTAGTGATAATTTCCTCCATTAGTTTTTCTCCTCCTTTTCCCTTCTCTTCTCCTTCTGGGACACCTACAACATGTATATTCGTGAGCTTCATATTGTCATTCAATTCCCTGAGTCCCTGCTCATATTTTGCCATTTCTTCCCTATATTTTCTTTTGCTTGTCAGATTTCAGATGCTCTGTCCTCCAGTTCACTAATCCTATTTTCTGTTTCTCAAAATCTAACATTGTAGGTTTCCATTGTTTTTTTTTTCCATCTCTTCTACTGTGCCTTTCATTCCCATAAGATCTGTGATTTGTTTATTCAGACTATCGATTTCTTCTTTTTGTTCATTCTTTGTCTTCTTTATATCTTCCCTCAATTCATTGATTTGGTTCTTGATGAGGTTTTCCATGTCTGTTTGTATATTCTGAATTAATTGTTTGAACTCCTGTATATCATTTGAATTGTTGGTCTGTTCCTTTGACTGGGCCATATCTTCAATTTTCCCAGTGTGATTTGTTATTTTTTGCTGGCGTCGAGGCATTTAATTACCTTAATTAGTTCATTCTGGAGATCGTTTTCACTTCTTTTACCTAGGGTTTTCTTGCTGGATGAATCTGTTGTCTGTCTGTTCTTTCACATTCAGTTCAGCTTTTTCTGGACTCTCTAGCTTAGGTTTTGTTTAACAGAGGACAATTTTTCAGTTCTTGTTTTCTTGTTTCTTGCCCTGCCTGTATAGTGCCTTCACCCCCACCCCCACCTTTAGGAGGTATTATAGACCCCAGCCGGATTTTTCCAGACCAAACTGGCCTCCTGTCAGGAGGAAAGAGTCACCTGTGTCAGTTTTCCCTGAGGGTGAGACCCAGCAGGTTGAAAGACTTTCCTGTGAAGTCTCTGGACTCTGTTTTTCTTATCCTGCCCATTATGACATACTTGTCTGCCTGCAGGTCCCACCAGCATAAGATGATGAGGCACCTTTAACTTTGGCAGACTCTCCCTGCAGGGGCCGTGGTGGAGTAAGAGGAGAGGTTGTAGGTTGCCTTTAATGGCTTCAAGTTACCAAGCTCCGGTGTCTGAATTCCTTAAGGGAGGGATTCCACCCGAGTTGGGATTCCCCCCTCCCATGGAGAAAGCACAGGCTCCAGAGAAGCCCTCAAACCAGCTTGTTTCTGCCTATGCCTGGGCCAGTTGCAGCCTGAGAAGCCCTGCCACTGAATCCAAAAGCAGTCAAGATTTTGAAGAAACACAGCCATAAAAATCTCTATTTCTTTTTCCGTCAGCTCTGCCCCCTTGGCACTGGGGCAAAAATAAGCGACCTCCCCTTTGACCAGGTTCACCTAAGCTGGGGGCCTATTTTTATTTATTTTTTTATTTTATTATTATTTTTTTTCACATGGGCAGGCACCGGGAATCAAACCTGGGTCCTTGGGCATGGCAGGCAAACACTCTTACGTGCTGAGCCACCGTGGCCCGCCCTGGGGGCCTATTTTTGGTTGTCAGAATTTGTTAATTAATTCCACAATAGGCGTTTGGTTGCATTCAGTCCCTGCTACTGGTAAAGTCCCTTTCCTTTCCCCACTGGGAAGCAGCCTGTGGGGGAGGGGCACCAGCTGCAGCAGCTTGGGTAACTCACAGTTCTGGGGGGGCTTGCAGTTGGTTCAGCTGGTCCAGACTAGGGTACGCTGTATGTCCAGTCACTGATATGGCCCCACGAGCTGTTCTGTACTGTTCCTGGTTATTTATTAGCTGTTCTGGAGGACGAAATAAATTGCACACCTTGCTAAGCTGCCATCTTGGCCTTCTACTGTCTTCTTGATCTCCTTTATCTCATTTGCTATCCCACTTATTTTTTTAAGTAGAGTTGTATGAACATCTTTGATTAGTTCTTCCAATGTCTGTGTCTCCTCTGTTGTTTTAATTCGGTCATTAGGCAGGACTATATCCATCTGCATTGTGATATCTTAGTGATGATCTGCTATCTTCATCGCATATAAATATCCTTATCAATTTACTTTGCGATTTGATTTCTTTAGTAGTCTTAGGTCTTGTGTTTAAGGGATGGTTGTACAGCAGGGAGCAAGATACAGGGTGGGGCACTCAGGGCGGTGATTTGTTTCAGGGCAGTTATAGGCAGAGGTTGGGGATGTTACAAGGATGCTTGTGAATGTGGGTGCCCAGCAGCCAGAGAGGATGTAGCTGTATGGGTGCACTGGTCTGGGGGGTGTAACCCTAGTGTGCACCGGTCTAAGGCATGGGGCCCTTTGTGCGCATGAGCAGAACTGTAGCAGCAGGTCAGCATTATGCCTTCGCGGATTGGGGGCAGATGTGACCTGGCTGCACAGGTCAGCACTTTCTCAGACCTGGGAAGTGTGGCTGAGGGCTGTGTGCATGTGCAGTTCTAGGACCGCTATAAAGTGTGGTCCCCAGAGCTGAATGACATAATTGGGGGTCCATGAGCATGCGTGGGCCTGAGGTTACTGTAAACTGGGATAAGCAGAGTTCAGGTGGGGTGGAGTGTGGCTGTGCAACACTATGAGTGGGGGGCAGGGGTAGCCTAGGAATGGAGGTTAGTGCCTGTAGCCTTCATGCACTGGCAACAGCCTGCAGGGAACAGGGAGGGGGAGGCAATGCTTGGGAGAGGTGCAGGAGAGTTGGGTTGGGATACACTTGGTGTGGGGGTGTGGAGCAGGTACATGCCCTGGGTGCTGGTGGGGTGGGGGCACCTGGAGTGTGGGGAATGAGAGCAGGTGATGAGGTTCGGGTGCGTCGGGTTGGAGGTGAATCACTGATCAGAAGACTGCATTGAGGAGGGTAGTGCGCCCAAGGAACACGGCCTGGCTTACTTCCTTTTCCTGGTCTTCCATCTGTGCACCTCCGCGGGCTCTGTGCCAGGCTCTACCATTCTGCCTCTCAGTTCTCAGCCTCTGCAACCAGGGCTGCCTCGCATGGTGCAGAAGGTTCTTTCAGGTCAGCCACACTTCTGAATCACCATCTCAGTCACCCTCCTGTCCCTTCTCTAACTTTACTATGGAGCAGGGCTAATTTCAAATACTCCATTAGGCCATCTTCACAGAAGTTCCTTCCAAGCCTAGGTTCTTTTAACCCAATCTTATGGGGGCAGACCTATTCTTGGGTGGGACCTTCTGACTAGATCATTTTCATGCAAATCTGATCCTGCCCAGTTGTATTAGCTAGGGTTCTCTAGAGAAACAGAATCAACAGGAAATATTCGTAAATATAAAATTTTTTAAAGTGTCTCACATAACCACGTGAATGCAGGGTCCAAAATCTGTACGGCAGATTGAACCTATGATTCCAATGGAGGGTCTGGACAAACTCCACAGGAGAGGCTTGCCGGCTGAAGCAGGAAGAGAGCCTAATCCTCCTTAAAAGGCTTCCAGTGATTAGATTAAGCATCACTCATTAAAGAAGACACTCCCTTGGCTGATTACAAATGGAATCAGCTATGGATGTAGCCAATGTGATCATGATTTAATTCTATGAAATGTCCTCATAGCAAAAGACCGTCCAGCACTTGCCCAACCAGGCAAACAGATACCACCACCTGGCCAAGTTGACCCATGAACCTGACCATGACACCATTCGAGGTGGATTTTAATCTACTTGTGGGAGTCCTTTAAGGGAGAGACATTTTGGAGAGAGCTCAGAGGCAAGAAAAGCTAGGAGAGAGAGAGAATATGCTACAGAGATATTCTGGGAAGAAGGACCAGCAGATGTCACCTTGAGCCTTCCAGTGTGTCAGAGGAGTCCCAGATCCCAGCAGACTTTCCTCTGAGAATGTATCTTACTCTTTAATTTGGACATTTTCATGGCCACAGAACTGTAAATTTGTAGCCTAATAAATCCCCATTGAGAAAGCCAACCCATTTCTGGTATATTGTGTTTTGGCAGTGTGGTAGTTAGATTCAGTTATCAACTTGGCCAGGTGAAGGTACCTAGTCCTGTTGCTGTGGACATAAGCCAATGGTAAACCTCATCTGTTGCTGATTACATTTGCAGTCAGCTAGGAGGCATGCCTGCTGCAGTGAATGACGTTTGACTTAACTGGATGGGGCTTCAATCAGAGAGCACAATGTAGCACAGCCCAAGCAGCTCAGCATATCTCATCTCAGCACTTGCAGCTCAACCCAGGCCTTCGGAGGTACAGAAAGAAATCACCCCAGGGAAAGTTGTTAGAACTCAGAGGCCTGGAGAGAAGACCAGCAGAGACCACCCTGTGCCTTCCCATGTAAGAAAGAACCTCAGTTGAAAGTCAGCTGCCTTTCCTCTGAAGAATTAACAAAATAAATTCCCTTTTATTAAAAGCCAATCTGTCTCTAGTGTGTTGCATTCCGGCAGCTAGCAAACTAGAACAGATTTGGTACTGGAGAGTTGGGTGCTGCTGCAGTTTGCAAATACCAGATAGACTGGAACGTTTTTTGGATGGCTAAGGGGAAGATTTTGGAGGAACTGTGAAGAGAATGATGGAGAAGTTCTGGAGTGCTTGAAGAGACTGTTGGTGTAAACAGAACCACTGCCAATCTGGACAAAGGGGGACACAAAAGGGACAAATTGGCGTTTGCAGAGTGAGAACCATGGGAGCTCAGGTCTGAAGCCAAGAAACCTTGGCCAGGAGAGTGGACCCACCCATATGCATGGAGAGGGTGAGTTTACCCTGAAGGGTGAGGATGAGTCTCTCACCTTGTTGCAGTGGAAGAGTCACGCAGCCTCAGATCTTGGAGAAGGTACAGCACGCTCTTTGGGGGACTGGGGAGAGCCTGGCTGCCACCACATGGAGGGGTTGAGCGTGTGCCCCGGAAATGGCAAAGAGCCTAGGGGTGTCCCTGATGACTGGAGAGAGTGGAGCCGAAAAAAAGGTGGTCTCCTCAATGTTCCCCAAAGTTGATTTGGAAAGAGGCAGGCCACTACATAGTCCCTTGGAAAGGGTCGGACTGCCACTTTCAGAAGTCCTGAAGATATCTCAGACTTTGAAATCTAATGGATTTTGCCCTGTGGGTTTTCAATGGGTCTAGTGACCCCTGTCTTCCTTCCTTCCTATGGAAATGTGTATATGTATGCTATGATTATTCCTCCTTTGTATGTTGGCAGCAAACAACTTGTTTCGAGTTTTTATAGGTCCAGAGCAGAGCCAGAAGAGAATTTTGCCTTAGGACAGACCATGCTTGTAATTAACTTTGAGATATTGAGAGAAAAGAGCAGAACAGCATTGCCATGAGAAGAAGACTCCACCAGCCAATGACCTTTGGAGATGAAGAAGGAAAATGCCTCCCGGGGAGTTTCATGAAACAGGAAGCCAGTAGAAGTTAGCAGATGATGCCATGTTTGCTATGTGCCCTTCCAGATGAGGAAGAAACCCTGATCGTGTTCACAATATGCCTTTCCACTTGAGAGAGAAACCCTGAACTTCATCGGCCTTCTTGAACCAAAGTATCTTCCCTGGATGCCTTAGCTGGACATTTCTATAGACTTGTTTTAATTGGGACATTTTCTCGGCCTTAGAACTGTTAACTAGTAACATATTAAATTCCCCTTTTTAAAAGCCATTCTGTTTCTGGTATATTGTATTATGGCAGCTAGCAAACTAGAACAGGCAGCTTTAGAAAAACCAAAACATATAGGCATGGGCAAAATTTACAATAGTTCATGAACACTTTGAAATAAACTTATTGGCATTCCTAAGCAAAATGAGTCAATGAGATGTTTGTGAAGAGACTTGAGTAGTACTGATAGCTTTAAGTTCATATTAAGGGGTCTCCAAAGTAGAAATATGAAATTTAAGTGGTAAAATCTGTAGAAATCAGAGAAAACTTATTGTCTCATTATACCTAAAAGATGAAATTACAAACAGTACTGAGCGTATAAACAGGGTAAATATGGAAAGAATACATTTGCATTGCATTCCTTCGTCTTCCCCACCCCAATCTTCAAAGCCCCAAATAAAAACCTGGAAGTAATAAGAACTGAGTCTTTTACTTATTCTACTGGCTTATATGTATTTCTTTATCTGTGGTATCTTTATCTTTTTAACAGCTTTAGTGAGGTATAAGTTAAATAACTCAATGAACTGCACATGTCTAAAGGGTACAATATGACAAGTTTGAGTGAGTGGTGTGTTGATAAACAGCCTCTCCAGAAAAGAAAAGAAAAGAATAAAAGAGAGGCCTGATTTGTAGCATTTGCTGATAACACCATGATAGCTAATTTTGAGCTACCAACATTTTAAAAGCCAGATTGCAAAATTTCTATAAATTTAAGAATTGTCTTTATTAAGTCAATAGGAGGTGGCTTATGAAAAATCAAGATAAAGAATGTTAAACCAACTTTGTGACAAAACCTTCCCGAGAACTTATTCCTGCAAAGGAGAAGCTAAGCCTACTTATAATTAGGCCTAAGGCTCACCCCCAGAGAACTTCTTTTATTGCTCAGATGTGGCCTCTCTAAGCCAACTCAGCAGGTAAACTCACTTTCCTCACCGCTCCAAGGGACATGACTCCCAGAGGCATAAATGTCCCTGGCAACACAGGACAGGACTCCCAGAATGAGCAGGAACCTGGCATCATGGGATTGAGAAAGTCTTCTTGAATAAAAGCAGGAAGAGAGAAATGAGACAAAATAAAATTTCAGTCACTGAGAGATTTCAAGTGGAGTTGAAAGGTTAACCTGGAGAGTTTTCTCATGCATTATATAAATATCTGTTTTTAGTGACTAGAGGGAAGTATCTGAAACTGTTGAACAGTGTTTCCAGTAGCCCTGATTCTTCAAGACAAAGTCATAATTAAATAGCTTTTACAATGTGACTGTGATTGTGAAAACCTTGTGTCTGAGGCTCCTTTTATCATGGTTACGGATAGATGAGTAAAAAAAAAAAATAAGAAAAATAAATAAATAAATAAAATAATGGGGAGGGGATCAGGGGTAAAAAAATTTTTGTAGATTGAAATACTAGTATAGTAAGCACTAAGAGGAAAGGGTAAGGGATATGGATGTTTGAGTTTTTTAAATTTCTTTTTCTGGAGTGATACAAATGTTTAAAAGATGATCATAGGGATGAATTAAAAACTTTATGATGATATTCTGAGCCACTGATTGTACACTGTGGATGGACATGTGAAAATTTCTCAATAAAAATATTACGTAAAACAAACAAAGTAACCTTTCTGAGATTAAAATGCTGGGTCATATTTTACTTTTCTTTTTTTTTTTTTTAACATGGCTGGATTCAAATTGCTAACATTTTGTTAATTTTTACATCTATGTTCAGAGGGATAATGTTCTGTAGTTTTATGTCTTGGGTTTTGTATCAGCAATGCTGGCCTTATACAATGAGTTGGGAAGTATTAGGTCATCTTGCATTTTCTGAAGTATGTGTGTAAAATTAGTATTATTTCTTAAATAAATAGTAACGCTTGGTAGAAATCACCAGTGAAATATCTGAGCCCAATGACTTCTTTGTAGGAAGGCTTTTATCTACAAACTCAATTACTACTATAGAAATAGGGCTATTAGGTTTAAACAGGTTCTTTAATTCTTGAGTAAGCTTTGGTAGTTTGTATCTTTCAAGGAATTTGTCCCTTATATCTAAGTTGTTAAACTTATCGGCATAAAGTTGTTCATAACATGTTCTTATTTTTCTTTTAATATCTGTAGAAACTGTACTAATATCACCTATCATTCTTGATATTGGTAATTTGTATATTCCCTCTTTTTTTTTTAACTTGTGCCTAAAGTCTTATCAATTTTACTGATCATCTCAAAGAACCAATTTGGTTTCACTGACTTTTTTTTTCCTAAAGTTTTCTATGTCATTGATTTTTGCTCTGATCTTTATTATTTTGTTTCTCTCTTGCCTTTGGGCTTAATTTGCTGTTATTTTTATAGTATCTTAAGTTAGAAGCTAAGGTCACTGATTTGAGAGCTTTCTTTTTGCTGATATACAACCTTATAATAGGGTAATTCAATTATCCCCTCCGAGCCTTTGGCCTACTCTTGTAATTTTGCCTCCACATATGTTATAACCCCACAATATATTATTTTTCTTAAGAAGGAAATTGTCTTTTATTTTCAGACAAGTAATAAGAAAAAAATATTTTGCATTTACTCACATAGTTATTTCAAGTTTTCGTCATTCCTTGTGGAAATCCATATTTCCATCTAGTGTCATTTATTTCTGTTTGAAAGACTTCCTTTCTATGTCTTGTAGTGCAGGAATGCCCTTGAAAAATTATTCCGGCTTTCGCATGTTCAAAAAAGTCCCCATTTCACCATTAAAAAAAAAATTTTTATTAATTACTTTTCTTTAGCAACTGAATGGTACACGTTATTTTTTTTTGGCATTTTAAGTAAAATATAATCATTGTAAAACCTGTGTTTGTACAGTAAGTTTCATAAATTAATTTAAGATTAAAGAAAATGGAAAAATCTATAGATATAGATATCAGCATTTCTTGAATTCTAAATATTACACACTAACATACCATTTGATTAGCTGTCAAAACGGTATACCTTCTCAAAATATCAAGTAGAAAGTCATTAGAAACATCAACTTTTTTATAGTAATGACCTATGTTACTGAACACTTTCAAGTTTCTGGTTTCAAAAACAGATAAAGATACAAATACTTTTACAATTAACGTAAGAAAATCTTCTCTCTTATGATACCATAATATTTAAGATCTATTTTATCTAACATTACCATAGCTACTTGTGCTTTCTTTTGGTTATAGCTTACATAGAATATCTATTTCCATCCTTTCACTTTCAATCTGTCACCTTCATTTTTTAAAGTTAATTTTGTTCTGGAAAAAATTCTAGGTTAACTTTTTCTACTTAAGTAATTTAAAGATATTGTTTCATTGTCTTCTCATTTGTAATGTCTGGGAAAATACTGGCTCCCATTCTTTTCTTCATCCCTATGTATTCCCTCTGGCTGGTTTAAAGTAATTTGATTTCGATGTGCTTTAGTACAGTTTTCTTCGCGTTTCTTATGCTTTTATTTCTTTGAGCTTCTTAAGTCCCTTGGTTTATAGTTCTTGACAGGGAAACTATGGGGCCATCACTTCTTAAAAAAAATATTTTTTTCTGGCTGCCCTCTTTTTAATATGTAATGGAGACTAAAAATATATATAAAAGCAGCTACTTGAAGCTGTCCTACAGATCACCGAAGCTCTGTTCCTTTCTCTCTGTCTTCCGTTTTGTGTGCTTAATGTTAGATAATTTCTCTTGCTATGTCTTCAATTTCAACAAGCTTTTCTTCTGCAATGTTACATCTACTGCTAATCTCATCCCATGTATGTCATCACAGACATTCCAGTTTTAATTTCTAGAAATTTGATTTGGGTCTTTTTTATGTAGTCAAAGTTTCTACTTAATATGTTCAATATTTTCTCTAGCTTCTTGAATACAAGGAACATAGTTAAAATATTTTTTTTCTGTAGTGTCCTTGTCTACAGACAAGGACAAAATTAACCTTGTCTGATTAATTTTTTTCTACTCATTTTGGGTCATATTTCCTACATTTTTGCATACCTGGTAATTTTGGATAGCAGACATGGTGAATTTTAGCATTTTGGTTGCTGGATATTGTGTTTTCTATAAAGATTCTTGAGCTTTGTTTTGGATGCAGATAATTTACATGGAAACAGTGGGATCCTTTCAGATCTTGCTTTTAATTTTCATTATGTAGTGCCAGAGCAGTCTTTAGTCTAGGGTTGATTTGCTAGTCTACTGAAGTAATACCTTACTGAGTACTATACTCAACTGGTAGAAAGATCTATTCCCAGCCTTATGTGAGGTTTTCTTATAGTCATGCAGTGATCAGTACTTGAGAGAGACTCTCAGCAAATCTCTGGTGTGCTCTCTCTGGTATTCTGTCCTACAAGCTCATGCTGCCTTGGCCTCCGCAAGCTCTCAACTTCATCTTCTACTTCAGGGAGACTAGTGAGCTCTTCTTGGATCCCCTTTTTAAGTTGCAGTTTGGAATCTTTCTCTCAGCAGTATGCACAGGCAATTATATGGCTTATCTAGCTAGATACTCCTTTCTCAGGTATCAATGTCCTTCATTGTCAGACATTCAATATCTTGAAATCTTACTTTTTCAATTAAGAGAGGTAAGCATATCTAGTCCCTGTTATTCCATCTTGACCAGAAGTAGAAGTCCCAGAGGATCTTTAAATCAGGAAAGAAAATAGGTTTTGGGCCAAGTCAGACTGACTAGTAGTACCTACTGGGGCTGTTAAGGATTCTAAGGGCACCTCTGTATACCAAGCAATAGGTATTAGCTGGTACTTTCAACCCTGAATTGCACCAGAATAGATCCTCAAATTCTGTGATTTCAAAAGTGCACTGGCAAATGAACTTCAACTAAAGAGAAATCAAGAGAATAAAAACAGCAGGGGTCACAATTCAAGATAGTGAGGATTTGAGTAGCAGCATTGGAAGTAAAGTGAAAAATATTTAAACATGTTGGAATACAGTCACAGGTGAACATCTATATTTAAGAAGCCTTCCATCTGCAAGTGATAGTAAATAATGTGAGCTTCTTTGAATGAGTAAGAAGTCTGAGAGCAGAGTGGGAAGCAAAGCCAGAGAGAAGGATCAGAACTTAAAAAGCATCTAGAGACGGGGTAGAGTGGGGGTGGGGTAAGGGAAGGAATAAGCAGAACCTCACAAAAGAAGAAACCAAGGGGAAATTATAATGGCAGAAAGGTTTAACAAGGGACCAGAAAGAAATTATGCCAATTAAGAGAATGCAATGGCCATGGAAATGATTGAAATGAGCTGAAAGCTATACAGATATGGTTTCATTAAGGAGGCATTACTAATGAAGTGGATGACTCCTAGCAACTTTTCCTAGTCACCTGAAACTTTTACACAATCCCTCTTCTTCCTCTAGCCTTTGTGATGGCCAGCTCATATTAGAGGGCATTAGACATGCTCTCTAATCTCCTGCAGTTGGAATATCTTTTTTATCTGGAACAGCCATCTAACCAGTCTCCAAGCTTGTTTTTATGTTTTACCTCTTAGTGGCTTTTTTCTTCCTTCATGCAGCCATCCTGTATTTCTGCTTTTCTTCCTAAATTGCAATATTCTCCAAGGGCTCACCCATGTTCTATGGCCCAACTAGGTACTTCTTATCACCTTAACCTATTTTATTTTTTTGTAGTTCTTGTCATTATCTGAACTGCTAAAAAATTTTCATTTATTTTCCTTTGTGAAACAGGGTCTTTCACGATTATAGGTTCCATGGGCAGGATCTGTACCCAAAGCACTCAGAAAAGGAGCAATAGTAATGCTCAATAAACATGTACCAAATAAATGATTCAGTCTTTATCTATTTGTTCTTATCTTTCTCCCATATGAAAAAATTAATCTTTTACATATTGACATGAACATTAAAAACTTCCTCAGATAGTGACTATACTAATGAGAACAGGATTACTAAATCAAATAATATACTAAGACTAAAAATCACATTAGCTTGAAAAAAGCATCAAGCAAGCTAGCAAAGGTTAAAAGAAAAAGCTTTAACAGTTAATGGAAGAAATGATTCAGTATTCACTGAGTAATGAAGACTATAAAAATCAGACTGCAAGAGTGTCAGAAATTTAACTTAGTTAATAAAGGGCAGTTGAAGGAAGATAAGCTATGAGAAGGCATGACTCCACAAATAGGAAGCACAGTCAAATATTACACTTTCTGAACTGTTATCTGTTTGCCTGAAATGTACCTGTCAAATTGCTTTGTCAGTAAGGCCTGATAAATGAATGATGGTATTGCCCTCCAAAAAGGGGGTAAACAGTGTTTAGGATTTCTCCCAGCTGGTATCTTTGTCATTTTATCACTAGCTCAGTTTTGAGGAGTCTAATAGATAGCGGTAATTGATATCTATGTAATATGAAAGAATGGTCCAGTTCTCTCTTTTCTGCACTCAGATTTCTTATCTCAGCATGTTGATGCCAACCATTAAATCTAGTACTATTAATGTAACCATTTGTTTACAACTGTGAACCTGAGAACCAGGATGCTGATCGTATAGAACTGGTTCCAGATCAAGACTTTGTTCCATAAGAGAAGATTCATTCATACTTTGGTTGAGTCAATCTGCTTAGTACTAAAATCTCTTTCCTATTACATGATGTCCCATGAGAGGTGGCACAGTCTTAGAGTCAAAGTTCATTTGAAATAAATGAACAAAATAAACACCCTTCCAAAGCCTAGGATTGAGAACCCAGGCAAATGACCTTGAACCCAAAAAGAGAGAACATGAGCCTGCTGATCAATATGTTTTGACCATTGTGTCCCAATCATATCTAATATAGAGAACATATAAAAGCTAAAGTTATATTAACATTGCATTATCAGTTTAAACTTTCTGGACTTCATTTTGAGTAGATAGTCTACCATTGGAAAATGTATTTTTTCCAAGTCACTAACCAGTTATAAATGACTAGATTGCACTGAACCACAGATTTTCTGGTTAGAAAAATATTAGTGGAATATGCAACTATAAATATAACAGTGTAGCTATAGCCAATTATCAATCAATGTGAAACAATTAACATTAATACAATATTTAGTACGTTATAATGTTGACTGGTTTTCAACTATTACATGACTTAAAAGATGTCACTAAATTCTTATTAGTATCCTATTTAGCTTGACTTGAGGATGTGGATGAGATATGCTCAAGTTTCAGTAAAGTGTAGAGGGACTGATCCCTCCTCTCACATTGCAGTAACTGACCTATAATGGTTTGTGTAGTTGTCTGGATAAATAAAAGATCATGACAAATAAGATATTGATAAAAACACATTGAAAAGTAAAAACACAGTAAGAGTAGCCTATATGCAATTGGTCAGATAACATGATAGCATCTTCAACACAAAATTCACATATTCAAATACCAGGTAGAGATTTAAGGAATTTACACAACTGAAAATAAAGAAGCAAGCTTCAACGAAACAAAATAGAATCTTAACAATCTTGAGAAATGCACTCTAAGAACTTCATTAACAGCCAAATACTCAAATAACACTATGTCACTTAGTTTCCTTAACTTGCCCACCTATGGTAGGCAGCTTCTCAGAGAGCCCCTCATGATCCCTTCCTCTTGGTATTCAGACACTTGTCAGTAAAAACATCTCCCTTTGCATTAGGCAGGACCTATGGCTTGCTTTTAACTAGTAGAATGCAGCAAATGTGCATGAAATGTCACTTTCTTTGATCAGGTTACATAAAACAGCAAACTTCCGTCTTCATAGTAGACTTTATTGACTTCTTGCATATTTTGATGAAACAAGCAGCCACAGTGGAGAGGTCCGCATGACAAGGAAACAAGGATGACCTTGGCTAACAGCCAGCCAGGAACTGAGAACCCACAGTCCAACAACGCAAAGGAACTGAATTCTGCTAACAACCAGGTGAGTATTAGCATATCCCCCCACTCTGCCATCAAGCCTTCACATAAGAATCCAGCTTCTGCTGACCCTTTATTGCAGCCTGTGAGAAACCCAGAAGCAGAGGTACCAGCTAAGATTTACGTGGATTCCTGACTCACAGAACCCATGAAATAAGTGTGTGTTGGTTTAAGCCACTAACTTTTGTGGTAATTTGTTACACAGCAATGGATAACTAATACACCATTTTTTTGTTGCATGAATTAAATGACATATAAAATATGAATAACTAAATTGCTTGAGATGCAGGTACTTGAAGGTTAATTTTACTTACTTTTGAGTTTAGTAACTTATAGCATTTCAGCCAACAGAACACATACAATTCAAATTTGTGCCTCAGCAAAATTATAATTGCAACATATTATGGACATTTGAAGTTGACTACAAAATAATACAAGCCACAGTATTAAATTCACATATGCGGGGGGTGCATGTAGTTCAGTGGTAGAATTCTAACCTGCCATGCGAGAGACCCCAGTTTGATTCCCGGCTCCAACCTCTCCCCGTCAAAAAATTCAACAAATGGTCCCATAATAATGGGATACTCACATGGAAAAATAATGAAATGTGACCCCCACAATATAGCATACAAAAAATTCAAATATGACATGTCTACTTAATATTGATATAAAAGCCCAAATGCAAGAGTTTATAGTAATGCATTCTTATGCAAATTCAGTAAATACCAAAAAAGTTGGTTCTTTTTTTTCCCCTCCCTTTTCTGTCTGTAACTTGGAAAAGTTTCCATTACAATTCGGCTCAAATTACTTGTAAAATAATAGAGCACAGTTTATTTAAAATTCAAAACAAAATTTATTATTATCTTTGTAGCAGCTTATACCTTGTGCTTAAAAATATTTTTTGCTGTATGTTCCAATTTTAATTAATAGACTTCATTTTTAGAGCACTTTTAGATTTACAGAAAACTGAGCAGATCATCCAGAGAGCTCCCATATACCCAGTCTCTCCACCTTCAGTTTCCTCTATTATTATTTTGCATTAGCGTAGCACATTTGTTACAACTGATGAACCAACAGGTACATTATTATTTACAAAAGTCCATAGTTTACACACTTTGTGTTTGTTGTACAGTTCCATGGGTTGTGACAAATGCATAGTGTTACGTACCCACCATTACAGTATCATACGAATAGTTTCATTGCCCTAAAAATGCCCTGTGCTTCACCTATTCATCCCCTCCCTCTCTGCCCAGAGCACTTGGCAACCACTAGCCTTTTATTGTCGCTATAGTTTTACTTTTACTCTACACTTTTGTGTTGTAATTTTCTACAATAATATAACTTACTCTTTCCAGACCAGATAACATACCATCAGTTAGAGCCAATAAATATGACCCAAGAATACTCATTCATGCTTCCTATGTTCTTTATTAGAGGTATTGTCAGTTACATCTCAGCTACATTTTCTGCATTTTGATAAATCATTACTTTATTTGGTTGCTCTCCTTTTTCTTTTGGACATGTTGTTTACGTTACTTATTTTCTTGTAATAGTTTAAATTCTATCACATTTCTAGTTTGGATAAAAGGCATCAGAATAACAGACAACCAAAATCCTATATAGTGAGTTTGAATATGGTAGGTGTGGGGACATAGAATGGCCTTCTAATTGTTTATTGTAGACCGATCCTTACAGCTCACAGTGGTACTGTAATTCAGTAAGCACAGTCATCTTAGGACTCAGAATTTATATGCAGCATACCACATGCAGTCAGTAAAAGTTTGCCCAGACCCTAATTCCTCATTATCCCCAGGATTCATGTCTATGGTCCACATTTCAAATAAATCTGCATCAAAGTAAGTCCTACAATACTAACTCTCCTTGAGGAGAGTCTTTGCAACACACCAAACACAATTTTCCTTATCAAATTCTCCCATATGTCAGAGGTAGCATTTCCTATTCTTTCTCCTTGACTATTAAAATTGGGCACTTTACTGACTAGCATTGTTCATTCACTTAAGGGTATAGCCATTAAGGTTGATCCATAAAGCAGTCTGCAAGTGCAGTGAATTTACCAGAAGATACCTGGACCTTTCAAAATGGCTGTAATATGGCTCCAAAAGCAAAGATCCAGGCATTATTCTGGGATCCCTTGATTTAAGTATCACCTGAGTCTCAAAATTTTTACCAGACACTTTTTTCCTTATTAAGGATTTTGTTCCATAAAAGTATTACCTTGCTATCCTTCTTAACTAAAGCCAATACTTGTGGTTACTATTAATTATTTAGGAATAAATTATATATTGTGATCCACTGTTCAAGTTCAGGAGGTTACACAAATAGGAATTAAAAAATGCACCTAAACCTACAATTGTGGAATTATAACCCATGTCAAGCTCTGAAATATGTTCTACAACTAATTTTGGTGCTGTGCTTTGAAATTTATGGCTTTTTTTGTATATATGGGTTTTTTGTCACACAAAAAAGTCAATTGTGATGATAAAAAATATTTAAGCCCTTTAGCCTCCTATATTCTGGAGCACCTAGAAGGAAAAATATGAGAGGATCGTATGGTAGCCCATGACAAACTCTGGGATCTGTCCTGTAACTACCTGTTGAAGAATGCTTTGAAAACTATTGCTTTTTTTCCTTCTTTGCTTTGTATATATGTTATACAATAAAAAAAAGTTAAAAAAAATACATCTAAAGGACACAAAGCCAGGTACTAAGAAGAATTAATGTCCAAAGTTAGGTTTTAAAGAAAGTGTCCTGAATGTTGGAACCACAATGAAATTAATTTTTGTGTATGGTGTGAAGTAAGGGTCTAAATGTATCTCTTTTTTGCAGTGGATATCCAATTGTTTCAATGCTATTTGTTGAAAAGCTGAATTTAGCACCTTTGTTGAAAACTAACTGACCATAATAGCAAGGGTTATTTCTGAATTCACAATACTGTTTCATCAACATATATGTCCACCCTTACAGCAGTACCACACTATCTTGAATACCACTTATACTAGTTTTCTATTCTAACAGATTATAACAACTGTAGCAGCTTATTATGTATACAAACTTATTAGCTCACAGTTTTGCAGGATAGAAATCCAGTTGGGCTTGACTGGGTTGTCTGCTTATTCTCACGAGCCTCAAATCAAGGCGTTTGTTGGGTTACTCTTGTCTACAGTATCTGGAGAATTTCCTTCCAACCTCACAGGTTGTTGTAGTTGTAGGTCATAAGTTCACATTTTCTTGCTGTCAGCTGGAGACCATTTTCAATTCCTACCCACTCCATTCTCAAAACCTGCCAATAGTAGGTTGAATCCTTCTCATGCTTCAAATCTCTGATTTCCCCTTCTGCTCCCAGCTGGAGAAAACTCAGCTTTTCTCAGGTGATTAGAAGGCCCACTTATAAAATCTCCCTTTACCATGTAACATAACATAGTCATGGGCTTGAAACTAAGGGGTGACGGTCAGGTGAGCTATTTTAAAATTCTGCCTACCAAACCGTGGTTTTATAGTAAATCTTGATATTAGGAAGAGCAAATCCTTCACTTTGCTTTTCTTTCAAAAAATTATTTCAGTATTTTTATTCATTTGCATTTCCATTTAGGATCATCTTATCAATTTCTGCAAAAAAAGAAATTTTAAAAATCTGCTGGGATTTAATAGGGGCTGTAATGAATCTATAGATCAATTTGGGGAGAACTGCCATTTTAACAACACTGAGTCTTGTAATCCATGAACAAGAAACCTGTTTCTATTTATTTATATCTATTTCAATTTCTCTCAATGTATTGTAGTTTTCAGTTAGTAAGTTTTGCACTTCTTTTAAAAGTATTCACCTTCAAACTGTTCATTAATAGTAAAAGAAATAAAATTGATTTTTGTATATTGATCTTGTATCCTGCAACTTTGCTGAACTCATTTTTTAGTTCTATCACCTTTTGGTACATTTCCTTAGGATTTTCTACATAGAGGATCATGTCATCTGTGAATAAAGAAAGTTTTACTTCCCTTCCACTAATTTAATTCCATTAGTATATAGAAAATTTGTTCTCTTCTCTCCCTCCTTTGTGCAGTTTTACACACACACATAAACACAGCACCTTTATAACTTACAAGCTCAGCATTAAGGTTTTACAGTTAGTTTTATGTAGTTATCTTTTTAAAGAGAAAAACATATATTTATACTGTCATTTATAATTGCCTACATAATTTACCTTTACTGATGATTATTTCTTTGTGTGGATTTGAATTACAGTTTTTATGTCATTTCCTTTCAGTGAACGGACTTCTATTAGTATTTTTGTTAACCAGGCTGACTAGCATGGCATTCTCTCACTCTGTTCACGTGAGAAAATGCTTTAACTTTCATTTTTAAAAGACTAGCTTTATGGCTAGTTTTTGTGTGTGTGTGTGTGTGTGCTTTGTGCTTTGAATATGCCACCTCACTGCCTCTGACTTCCATTATATTTGATAAGAAGTCAGCTGTTAATCACATTCTCATTCCTCTGCACGTGCTGAATCATTTTTTTGTTGCTTTCAAGATTATCTTTATTTATAAGCAGTGATTATGCTGTATTTAGATGGAATCTCTTTGTATTTATCTTACTTGGTGCTTGTTTAGCTTCTTGGATCTGCAAATTAAGACTTTCCATTAAATTGGGGAAGTTTACAGTCATCATTCAAATATTTTCCCCCTTTTTTCTTTTCTCCTCTTCTTCTAGGAATCCCATTAAATGTTTGTTAGTAGGCTTTGTGGGATCTCATAAGTCTCTGAAATTTTGTTCATTTTTCTTCTGCTCTTCAAATTGGATAACATCAATTGATTTATCTTCAGTTTCACTGATTTTTCCATCATTTCAGATCTGCCATCTCCAATCTGTTTATTGAGCCCCTCTCATGGATTTTTTTCATTTCACTTATACTTTTCAAATCCAAAATTTTCATTAGTATTTTAAAAATTAATTTCTATCTATTTATTGAGGTTCTCTATTTGATGAATAATTATCATACTTTTCTCTAATTTTAAAAAATAATTTCCTTTAGTCTTATGGCCATATATTTATAATATCTTTGAAGGTTTGTTGGGATCCTTCAGGGCCACCTTTTTTTTTTGGCATGGGCAGGCACCAGGAGGGCCACTTTTTTTTTTTTTTTGGTAATTTTTAAATTCTTCTTAAAATACCAAAAAATATCAAACGCAAACATTCTTTACTTTTGATCATTCCGTTCTACATATATAATTAGTAATTTACAATAGCATCACATAGTTGCATATTCATCATTATGATCATTTCTTGGAATATTTGCAGCTATTCAGAAAAAGAAATAAAAAGAAAACAGAAAAAATTCATAATACCATACCTCTTACCCCTCCCTCTCACTGATAACTAGTATTTCAATCTAAATTTATCCTAACATTTGTTCCCCCATTCATTTCATTCCATATGTTTTATTCATCTGTTGATAAGGTAGATAAAAGGAGCATCAGACACAAGGTTTTTATAATCACATTGTGAAAGCTATATCATCATACAATCATCTTCAAGAAACATGGCCACAGCTCTAATTTTCAGGCAATTCCCTCCAGCCTCTCCATTATATCTTGACTAACAAGGTGATATCTATTTAATGCGTAAGAACAACCTCCAGGATAACCTCTGGACTCCGTTTGGAATCTCTCAGCCACTGATGTTTTATTTTGTCTCATTTTACTTTTCTCCCTTTTGGTCAAGAAGATTTTCTCAATCTGTTGATGCTGAGTCTCAGCACATTCTAGGGTTTTTCTCAATCCCTTGATGCTGAGTCTCAGCTCATTCTAGGATTTCTGTTCCATGTTGCCAGGAAGGTCCACACCTCTGGGAGTCATGTCCCACATAGACAGGGTGAGGGTGGTGAGTTTGCTTGTTGTGTTGGCTGGAGAGGGAGGCCACATCTGAGCAACAAAAGACGTTCTCTTGGGGGTGACTCCCAGGCCTAATTTTTAGAAGGCTTGTCCTATCCTTTATGGAGTCAAGTTTCATATGAACAACCCCCAAGATTGGGGGCTCAGCCTATAGCTTTGTTTGTCTGCACTGCCTGGAGAATATCAAGAATTCAACTTGGGGAAGTTGAATTTTCCCTTTCTCACCATTCCCAGAAGTGGACTTTGCAAATACTTTTTTATTCACTGTTTAAATCACTCTAGGATTTATCAGAGCATCACTTTGGACAAACCAACAAAATAGGAGGGCCACGTTTTAAAAATGTTTTTGGCTGTTGTAGTCGATAATTGGACATTTAAAATATGTTTTAGCAATTTGGATTCTGAACCCCTTCCCAGGGTTATTACTGACATTGTTTTTTGTTTGCTTATTTAGTAACTTATCTGGACTAATTCTCTGGTGTTTGTCTCCCCCATATGTGTGGTCACTGATATTTCTGCTAGGTTTTCTTTCAAAAATCTTTTGTTTTTTTTTTAATTTTTAAAACTTGGCTTCTTATAGGTCACTCTTGTATCAGTACAGTTTATTGGTCAGAGAATGCTTGGTCAGAAGTAGTGCTCAAACTCTTTGAACCAGTGAGCTGTTTGGAAGCTGTTATGCACCTCCAGAAAATACTTTTATTTTAATCCATCCCTTTGGGGGGCTGACCTATTATGGTTGGGACCTTTTGATTAGGTGTTTTCAACTGAGATATGACCCACCAAATTAAAGATGGGTCTTAATCCTTTACTGGAGTCCTTTATGAGAGGATAAAGGAACAGAAAGATGTTTAGAGAAAGCTCAGAGAAAAAAAGGACCAGCACATGCTGGCCATGTTATTTCTCACATGACAGAGGAACCCCAGATGCCAGTAGCCTTACTTAAGAGAAAGTATCTTCCCTTTGATGCCTTAATTGGGACATTTTCATGGCTTGAGAACTGTAAATTTGTAAGCTAATAAATCTCCATTGTAAAAGCCAACCCATTTCTACATCCTGGCAGCTTTAGCAAACCAAAACAACCAGCAAGTCTTTTACTCTCTGGTGATAAATCTGTGTGTTGGTTGGAGAACACTTTCAAAGTCAGAGAGTTTATACATTTACCCTAGCTTTCATTTTCTGTCAGGATTTCTCTTGTGCTCTTTGTCTCCTTTCTGTGTACACAAGTCCTCATATTAAGCTAGGGATGTGTGGATAGCTAGGGTACTCTCCAGACAACAGTGATAGAAACCACCATGAGACAATAAACACATAATGAGTAATGAGTCGTCTTTCATATATTTCAGGTTGCTTACCAGTCCATAAACCAGACCTATATTAAGAAACATGAAACAAGTAATTAAAATGTCCATACCAGGACTTTTACCAAGTCAGGAGAGCAGCTATGGCTAAATATCCACCAGCCATGGCTAAAAGTAATGATGACTCTACCCATTTTACATAAAGGAGAGAATTTCCAAGAAGTTTCTCAAGTTATTGCTTTACATCTACATGTCAAAATGATGCAGAGTTAATAAAAATAATAAGATAGCTTGCTCACCAACATCTTCAAACTGGGGAGGGAAAAAATACTCAAAATGTTGTGTGAGCTTTCTCTTAATATAAAGAGTACTGAAGAAATACTACAACATTTCCAAAATGATACAACCCATAAAACAAGATAAAAATAGAAGTTATAAGCACCATGATTTAAGGTGATTTTATTTAAATTCAGATTCAAAGGAAGGAAGACCACTCAACTGTGACAAGAAAAACTATATTCTAAAAAAGTACAGTGGCCAAAATTAAAGTTATTAGGTCCACCCAGGTCCAAGACCCAGGTTATATTGTGGGTGAGTACTGTTTCTTATGATTAGAAAACTGGAATAGACACACATCAATGAAATACCCCAATCTAAATAGAAATAAGAAAAGAATGTTTCTAAAAATTTTAGTGGAAAAAAATGTAAATTCTAAATGAATTACACAATGAATGGAGAACACATTCATCTTTGAGGCAAAGCAGGGCAGGGGAAAATAAGAGAAAAATTTACCTTGTAAATAGAAAAAATTCTTTTTAAGGAAATGGCAGAAGTCGAGAAAGAAAATTATAAGCTAGGGCATTCTTCTGGAGAATTTTGGATTTAATAAAACTATTAGAAAACTAATAAAACTAATAAAAGCAAACCCAGTAATATGCAATGTGAACCAGATGACAATAAATATGAGAAGAATCAGAACAAGTCTTTCAGAGTCAAAATGAATGCCTCAATGAACTGCTGCTATCTCTATCAGAAAATCTGAAAGTGAGTCTTTTAAAAAAATCTTATTTTGAGAATACATTTTTACATTTTATCTAGCATCATAGCTATTCACAGGTAAAGCAAAGACAGATTCGCCCATCTCTAGCATGTTTGTGCTTTGATGTTCAAAGAACTTTCTATTAGATTAAGAGCCAAGGAGAGTTAGTCACATTTTAGAAACAAGGACATCTAAAGCCTAATGTTCAACAGTTTTTAGCTATCTCAATTTATTCTTCCTTTCTCCAACAAACTACAGGGTTAGACTATCTGGATTCTTATCTTGGCTTTGCCACTTGCTAGCTTTGAGCAAGTCATTCATTCTCCAGGTATCTGGGATTCCTCCTCTATAAATGGGATAATAACTTACTTTACCACTTTAAGTTATTGTGAGAATTAAATGATTTAACTGGTGTTCAGAGCTTAGAATAGTGTCTGGCATACATATGTACTGTATAAATATTTGTTAAAAATGAATAAAAAATATTAATCTAAATGATATTATATTTAGATTCTGGATATACAAAGACCAATGCAACATGATGCCTGTTTTCAATAAAGCTTGATGAGGGAATGGATGAATAAACAATTACTACAAAATAACAAGAAAAGTGCTTTGACAGAGATGAGCAGAGTCTATTTCTAAGAACATAAAGAGAACAGTTAACTTCATCACAGGGTAAGTAGTAAGGAGGGGAGAAAATCTGGTTAGTTTACACATTCAGGTTCAGAGTCTTCATAATAATGCCCATCTGCACAAGAATTAGAATGTCAGCCTAATTTACCCAATTCCCATGAGAAAAAAGAGGAGAAAATATTTACTTTCATTTAGCCTAAAGAAGTCTTCCACAAAGAACAAACCAGACACCATAGGAAAACAAGGTGAACTATCTCCACTTGGTATAAAAAAAGAAATATTTTGTCTTTCTAGATTCAAATAGCAGAGGCTACAACAAGTGGTCTTCAATGCTCAGTTTTTTTCTTTCTTTTTTTTGTGTGCTGTGTGGTGGGCCCACATTTCATTCTTTTTCCATGTGAATATCCCATTATTGCAGCACCATTTGTTGAATTTTTGTTTGTTTGTTAGTTTTGCTTGTTTGTTTGTTTTTTGGTAAGTGCATGGACCAGAAATTGAACCCAGATCTCCCTCATGGCAGGTGAAGTACCCTCATACCCCCAATGCTCAGTTTCATTTGCATTGTATATAAGACAGATCTAAAACTTGACCAGGTACTTTCTGAAAACATGATTTTAAAATTAAATGATGAAGTCAAAATGAAAATTCAAAGTAAATTCTTCTTTTTGAGAGTTTTCTCTCTCTCCAGAGAGCAATAGCAAGGACAACCTTAAAAACTGTGTGACCTCTTTTCAAAGTGGCAGAGAAAATTCACATAAACAATCAAGATTAGCCATTACCTTCGCTATCCCTCATTTTATAACTGAGGACTTTGGAAAACAGAACAAAAGAAAATGCTTCAAATTAGAATAGAGATAAATCATTCATACTTTGTCCATTTCTTAAAAATTTTGTGACTTCAGAAGTTAGGCTATACCACATTAAAGCAGAGTTTATTATTAGTAGTAATTATTTTATTATTATTTTACCTTTCCATATGTGTAAGCTTTAGGATCAAAACTGGAGTTCCCTTGTCCAAACTCCTAACCAGTCTGATACAGCTATCTCCAAGTTGAACAGCAATGGTGTTCTTTAGAAGGGTTGCAAAAATCCCTCTAAAGTCTGAACTTTAAGACCTGACACCATTTAAAAGGGAGGATAACACTTGAGTACATTACATTGTCCATGTCTTGACACTTAATATGTATGACTTTGACCCTACTACACAGTGATTTCCATGTTGTTTGAATGTATAAAGCTTATTTTCATCCATTTGTAGACTTAAATTCATATGGATATGGAAGACGTCAAATGATTGCTGCTTAAGAGCTTGTTTCACATCACAATGCAAAGGGTCCTGAGCTTTCATTTAATTATATGATAAACTGCATTTGATAAAATGAATATAAATGTTTGTATATATATACATTTATGTGATTAATAGATACATACATATCTACACACATATAAATA
Source organism: Tamandua tetradactyla (assembly GCF_023851605.1). Taxonomy (NCBI): domain Eukaryota; kingdom Metazoa; phylum Chordata; class Mammalia; order Pilosa; family Myrmecophagidae; genus Tamandua; species Tamandua tetradactyla. Next base: position 46,252,187 of record NC_135344.1, read on the forward strand.
TGCAAAAAAGTCCAATTTTCTCCAAAAAATATAAAAAATAGTCACTATTTAACTTTATTGTTCTAAAATATGTAAAGATGAGTTAGGGAAGGCTTATTAATGTTTTTCATAAGAACACTGAGTAACAAACAGCCCAACTGATCTTCATTAAGCAACAGCACTGTGAGATTTCTCTACCATTCCTGCTGCACTTTCACACAACCCACAGACTGCTTCAAGTAATCATTCCTAATCTCTGGGCTCCAGTAACAGGGAAGGAAAAAAGAAGAGATGGATATAAAAGACAACAATTCAATCACAAGCTCTTTTTAAATATTTTAAGACAACATGTCTCATATACTATGAGACAATGAAAGAAAAATACAAATGACATCTTGCTGATGATTAAAGACAAGAAAAGGTTATGAATAAAGATGCTTACCTGTTGCTCCTGCATTCTAGCAGCACCAAGTTCTGAGACAGATAAGGTGAGTTTCTCCTGCTGTTCTGATAAATATTTCTGATAGAGGCTTAGAAGTTCTTGGCATTCTCTATACTGTAGCTGAAGAGGTGAGATTGCAAATTAAGGGAAAAAAAACCCTAAGAAGTAGATTCATACTGCATCCATCAGTGCTGTTTTTCAGATTCCAATAAACAAAAGTGAGACAAAAATGCAACCATATTCAGTAAAAGAGCAGATGAGTAGTCTTCAGATGAACACAGTACATATATCCCCAAAGAAACAATAATTTACAAAGAGAGCAGCAATGGTCATTCCATTTACAGAAAATTTGAATAAATAAAAACAAATCCAAGCACATGAAAATAATGAAATTTGTTATCTGCCTCATACCATATGCAGAAACTAACTCGAAACACATCATAGAACTATTCATAAGACCTAAAGGTATAAAACATATAGACAAAACATCAGCATTTGTAAATCCTTGTGACCCTGGATTAGGTAATAGTCTCTTGATATGACATCAAAAGTACAAGAAATCAAAGAAAATACAGATAAATTGGATTTCAAAATTAAAAACTTTGTGCTGCAAAGGAATATCAAGAAACTTAAAAGACAATCCACAGAATGGGATAAAATATTTACAAATCATATCTAATAAGGGACTGGTATCTAGAATATTAAAAAAAAAAACTTCTGTGCTCACTTCAGCAGCACATATACTAAAATTGGAACGATACAGAGAAGATTAGCATGGCCCCTGCACAAGGAAATTCATGAAACATTCCATATTTAAAAAACAAACTTCTGACAACTCAACAAATAAAAGGATTATTAACTCAACTTAAGAAATGGGCAAAGGATTTGAATTACAGTTCACCAAAGAAGATACTGAATGGTCAACAGGTACATGAAAAGTTACTCAATATCATTAGTTATTAGGAAAATCATTCCATTCTACATATGCAATCAGTAATTCTTAGCATCATCACATAGATGCATGTTCATCATTTCTTAGTACATTTGCATCGATTTGGGAAAAGAACTAGCAAAACAACAGAAAAAGATATGAGCAGTAATTCTTATATGTAATATACAACAACCATTCTTAACTAAATCACATCAACCAGGGAGATGATCTCATTACAGTTTCAAATATACAGTGGTCTAAATAAGCTAATAGGTTTTCAAAGTTAACCCATGTTAGACCAGCCTGGCTAACATGCCTGATTTTTTTCAGCAAGTTCCAAAAGACATGATCTGAGGTGGTCCCAGACCAGCTATGATGCATATAAAAACAAATTTTTATTCTAGTTATTACCATAGGAAGTAATGTTTATAGTAGATGGAAAAATTAGAGCAGACGCAGAATATGAATTTTATTCTCAAAAAACCAGCACAATTATACAATCTAAGAGTTAAAAATGTAACATCTGAAGACAAATCATAGGTAAATTTATTTAAATACATTGTGTGGCAGAATATTAAAAAAGCAGCCCTACCTTTATCAATTTTATGTCATTAAGAAACGAGATTTTGAAACGTGTCCCCCTTCCCTTCCTGCCTAACAAAATGAGAATTCATCCTCCATCTGGAGAAACAAATTTATATTATGAAAATGCAGGTAACATTCTTCACTGATAAAAGGCACAATGAAAGAGAAAACATGTAACTCAGTCATGGCCCGCTGACAGGAAATAACACAATAGATGTAGAAAATCAAACCTAAAGGAAAATGTGCACAAGCCATGACATGAATCTAACACACTAACCACATGTAAGAACTGAGAGAAATAGTAGTCACTGCTACTTCTTCAAAAAGCCATGATGGATAACATAAAATATAAATTAGTATAAGAAAGAATCAAAATCTAACTAAAACTCTGATTAGTTAGCTGAATCAGCTGCTAGAAATGGTCATTTTACAAAGCTACTGCTTAAAGCCTTAACTTCAATAGGCATTATAGAGAAAATAAGCATAAATATCAAAGCAAAATGAATGGAGAGGTGAGTGAAAGAACAAAAACTGTGAGAGAAAAACCTGAGGTGAAGGGAGGAAGGGCCAGAGACAGGATATACAAATAGGCTGCCAAAGTAGAAAGAAATTAAAATTCTTAAACTGGAACAATTCCTTTGGAGTGGTAGAGACCACCTCACCCTACCCTCATCCGATATGTGGAATACTTGGAACTGTTATTTAGTAATCCAGATCTAATAGAGAACCAGATGAAAGGAGGCCTCAGTGAGAGGGGAAAAGAGAGCAACACCAGATTAAAAAAAAAAAGTATCACTTTTAGAGACCAGAAATCCTTGGAAAAATTGGCTGAAACCCCATTCTAGGGTAGGTAAAATATAAAGTGAACCTGAAATATCTTCTTATGCTATAATGAAGGTAAGTGCCAAAATTCGAATAGATTGTGGCCTGTCAAAATGAATAGCAGCTGGGAGTGCGAGGGTAGTTCAGTGGTAGCATTCTCACCCGCTATGCGGGAAGCCCGGTTCAATTCCTGGTCCATGTACTTCCCAAATAAACAAACAAGGAAACCAACAAAAACAAATAAAATTCAACAAATGGTGCTGCAATAATGGGATACTCACATGGAAAAAGAATGAAATGTGACCACTCCATACAGCATACAAAAAAAAAAAAAAAAATGAATAGCAGCTAATCTAGCAGCCAAATCTGGAGCAATTTGAACATCCAAAAGAATAATGACACTAAAGTAGTAGCAAACTGAATAAACAAAAATTCACCAGACCACTTCAAAAGGGAAGAGAAAGGTGAAAGGGGAAAAAAAGGGAAGTCTTTCTTTACAGAAGAATGCAGCTAATCACTTAAAATGACCAGATTTTTTAAATTACGACTTTACAATCCCCAATGTAATAACTACTTCAGACAAGGATTATTGATAGCTACTAAAATGATTAGGTAAAAGGTTACTGAGTAAGATATTCATAAGGTGTCAAGATTATTTACTCAACGAAAAGAAAAAAATGTGCTTTCACAATGGCAAAATCTGCTGGTTACTGCCAAAATGAAGTGATTTAATTTAGGATCACCAATAGTGGAGAAAACTGAAATTACGCACTTCCTCGTGTATGAAGTAGAAAACGCTACCTATAAATTCTCTTGTAAAATATGTTTTACCTAAATCTAATCAAACCTACCGACCTAACTCCTATTTTCAGGAATTAGAAGGAATAAAGGAACAAGTTAAATTATACCACAAGGAAACAATCAGACAAACCCAGAATGTGGCAAATTTTGTAAAGCACTTGGCTGAATTCTTCAAATGTTCAATGTCCTGGGGATAAAAGGATGGATGAGGTACACCTATTTGAGATTAAGAGCTCAAAGGCACACAACCAACTGCAGTCCATGAACCATGATTGGATCCTATCCCAGGCATAGAAATAGCTATAAAAGGAATTCTTGGGACAATTAGGGATATTTGAATATGGACTGAAGAAGTTGATACTATGGAACTACTTGTCAATTTCCCTAGGTGTCATATTGTTCTTAGAATCAAGCGGTTTATAAAAGGGAATGTTCTTAATTTTAGGAGATGACTTTGAAGTATTAAGGGGTGACATATAATGTCTACCATTTTCAAGTGGTTCAGAAAAATAAATATTTTTATATATTTTATATAGGAAGATAAATTTATATACAAATATATAAATGTAGAGGAGAAAAAATATAGCAGAATGTTAAAAACTGTACAATTTAGGTGGAGGGTATATGGTAGTCCACAGAACTATTTTGCAAACTTTTTATATATATGAAATTTGCCATAATAAAAAAATATAGCTTTTGTCTTTCTGGAAAATAATTTTTTCTACTATTACTTGTCTCTTCTTGTCTTCCTATTTCCATCATGAGTTGGCATGGGAGGAGCAGAAATCTAAGTATCAGGTCAGACTCCTAAGAGCTCTCTACAACTCCAAGCATCCATGATCACTGAGTCAAGTGACAAGTTGTCAAGTGACACAATGTCACCATGACCTAACTGAAACTATCCTTTGACATAAGAATAGGCATGTTCAAGGGAGCACAAAAACCAAACCAAAACAAAAGAAGATCATGCAAAAGGTTTCTTGCACACAGAAATAAAAATAAGATACTATAAACTATATGTCAAAAAAAATTAGATGACCTAAGACGAAATGGACAAATTCCTAGAAACACACAAACCACCCACACAGACTCAAGAAGAAACAGATTTCAACAGACCAATAACAAGAAAACAGACTGAACCAGTAATCAAAAGCTTCCAACAAAGAAAGGCCCAGGACCAGATGTCTTCACTGTTGAATTTTACAAAACATTACAAGAAGGATGAATACCAGTACTGCTCAAACTCATCCAAAAAACTGAAGAAGGAACACTTCCCAACTCATTCTATGAGTCAGCATCACCCTAATACCAAACCCAAATAAAGATACTACAAGAAAAGAAAATTAGAGACCAATATCCCTTATGAATATAGAGGCAAATATCATCAGCAAAATACCAGCAAACTGAATCCAACAGCACATTATAAGAATTATACATCATCATCAAATGAGATTTATCAACATAAGATATGGGTGAGCACAAGAAAATCAATTAATGTAATATACCACATTAACAGAACAAAGGGGGGGGGAACCATTTGATCATGTAAATGGATGCAGAAAAGGCATTTGACAAAATCCAACACCATTTCTTGATAAAACATGTATCAAACTAGGAAAGAAAAGGAAACTTCCACAATATGATAAAGAGCACATATGAAAAACCCACTGCTAACATCATATTCTATAGTGAAAGAGCAAAAGCTTTCCCACTAAGATTTGGAAAAAAGGCAAGGATGCCCACTATCACCACTGTTATTCAACACGGCACTGCAACGTCTAGCCAGAGCAATTTAGGTAATTCAAAGAAATGAAAGGCATCCAAACTGGAAAGGAAGAAGTAAACTTTCCCAGCCTGCAGACAACATGGTTCCATATATAGAAAATCCTGAAAACTACAAAAACAAAAAACAAAAACAAAAAAAACTGTGATAGCTAATAAACAATTTCAGTAACATGGTGGGGTACAAGATCAACATACAAAAATCAGTGGTGGGAGAAGCATAAAACTGGAAACTGTCCTGATGGTCCAAACAGCCTAATGTGGAAGTCTGAAGCCCTCAGGAGTACACAGGCAGGGAGACAGGGACTAGGAAGTAACCCAAGCCATGTTCCTTGAACACGCTACCCTCAGTGGCACAGAACCACAACTCACCCCACACTCCATGCACCTGAACCCTGTCACCCAAGCCCCTCCCCATGCTCCAAGCACTCCCGCATGGGTACCTGGTACCTGCTCCCCACTCCCACCCCAAGCATGTACTTACCTCTCCTGCAAAAGTGCAGTCTCACTCCACCCCTCCTAAGCCCCACCTTGCCATCTCTGCCCTCTGCAGGTGGTTGCCACTGCATAAAAGCTACTTACCACCATACCCAGGCTACACATGACCCCCTCCCCAGCTCATAAATTCGTGCAACTCCACTTTGCACACCCTGAGCTCTGTGCATGGGTACATCAGTTTATGGCCCTCCAAGATATGACTATGCACATGGCCCCCAGTAACACCCCTCTGAGCAAGCCCTGACCTACGCAGCCGGGCCAAATCCACCCCCGGCCCACATAGGTGCAATGCCAACCTGCTACCCTGAGCTCTGGGCGTGCACACAAAGGGCCAGGCACCCTAGACCAGCACACACCAGGGCCCCACCCCCATGCGCCCACAGAGCCACATCTTCCCTGCCACTGGGCGCCCATGCTCACAGGCACCAGTGTAGCATCCCCAACCTACGCCTGTACCTGCACTGCAATGCATCACCACATTGCTGTGCCCCACTCTGCGCCCCGCATCCTGCTCCAATCCAACTCGCAAATACAAAACTTTAGACCACTGAAGGAAATCAACTTCCAAGGTAAACCAATCAAGATATTTAAATGTTGTAGAGACAAAAGAAGATCACTAAACATATCATGAGGCAGTGAGATATAGCTCAGCCTAACAACCAAATTAAAACACTAGAGAAGACACGGACATTGGACCAACTAATCAAAGATGGTCATATAACTCTAGTGAAAAAATAAATGAAATGGCTAATTACATAAAGGAGATCAAGAAGACACTAAAAGAGCACAAAGAGGAATTTGAAAGAATAAATAGAAAAACAGACATCATAGAGATTAACGATGCTGTAGGCTGGATAGACTTTGGGGAAAACGGCAGAGTGGAGTGAGTTCACTTCTGCTCTGTGAAACAAGATAGGAGAAGGGGAGAAAATGCCCAGGACTGCAGTTCCCAGGGTGTGAGCAAACTAGGAGGGTCTTTAGGTAGTTCTGGGGAAGAGCATTGGTGGATCAGGATAGAGCGAGTGGGTCAGCTGACAGGGATCCCCACTGGATGGGCTGCAGTGCACCAAGGAGGTGTGATTGGAGGAAACTGACCCTCCTCGGCTCCAGCCTGCACAGCTGCCCACATGGAAAACCTCCCCATGTGGTTGTGGTGGACAGCACCTGCAGGGAGCCCAGAGGCCAGTAATCGTCCACCACCGGGCAGGCCTCAGGGTAGGGCGAGCGGTCACCTGGTCAAGAGCAGATATAGCCTGCCGCAACTGTGGTATCTGGCAGACCTACCAGAGCTGGTACCCTATGTGCTGGTTAGCCTCCCAATACCCGGGCAGACCCGCTGGCTGGCTGGCTGCCGCTGTAGGAGTAGCACGCCTGCTGAGCACAATGATGTTGAGTCACTCCAGCAAGGAGGGGCGGGGCTGAGGGAAGAGACTCCAGCTCGCCATCTGCTGGCCAGATGCAGTTAGTGCCGTTGAGCTGCACTAGAAAGGAAAGGGAGAGCTTGAGGGAGGAGGAGCCTCAGGGTCACCACAGGCTGGGGAGAAGGGGTAAATGCAGGCGAGCTAAGTTACCATCAGCCTAGGTCTTTATTTTTATTTTTAATTTTTTATTCCTTAATTATTTTTTATTTTTTTCTTAACATTTTCCTCCTTTTAAAAATATTATTTTTATACTTTTATTAGTTATATAATTGTTCTTTTCATCTTTTAATTATTACTTGCTTATTTATTTATTTATTTTGCATGGGCAAGCACCAGGAACATTTTTTTATTTTTTATACTTTTATTCGTTACTTTCTATTTTTTATTTCACATACTATTTTTTATTATTCCATTTCACTTATTTTTATTATTACTATTATTATTTTTCTTTTAAATTTTCTCTCTCTGGTGGGCATCAGCCTGACTTCACTTCCAGTACATCCTCAGTTATCTCCTTTTGATTCTGATGCCTACTAGTGTTGAGGTATATTTTGTTGTGGTTCTTGTTTTGTGTTTTTGTGTGTGTGCATAGGCTGGGAGTCCAGCCTTGGTCTCCTGCATGGTGGACAGTCATTCTGCCACTGGAGTACCCCTGCGCCCCAGTCTAGCTTCTAACAGACCCTTAAGTTGAAATGCATTCCCTACTTGAGATCTGGACCTTGGTTTGGTGGAGAATAACTGACAAAAAAAGTGCAAAAGCAAACATTCAGCAAAAACTAAGTAAATACAAAACTTTAGAAGAGTGAAGAAAACCAACTTGCAAAATTATCATATCAAGATAATCAAATGCTCCAAACACAACAGAAAATCACAGAGCATATGAAGAGTCAAGCAGAAAGGCCAGCCAAATGACCAAACCAAATCCAGAGGGGACACAGAATATGGAACAACTACTCAAGGACATTTATAAAGAAATAAAGGATATCAGGAAGATACCAGAAATGCATAAAGAATACGGGAGATTAAACAGAAAAATGGCAGATCTCACAGAAATGAAAGTTACAGTACACCAAACAAAAAATATACTGGGAGACACACAACAGCAGATTCGAAGAAGGAGAAAGAAGAATAAGTGAGCTAGAAGATAGAACAACAGAACTAGAGTACACAAAAGAAAAAATGGCAAGAAAGATGGAAAAAATGCAACTGATTTTAAGGAGATGATGGACAACAAGAGGCACACAAATATAAGAATTACTGGTGTCCCAGAAGGAGAAGAGAGAGTAAAGAGTTGGGAAAGTTAGTTGAAGATAAAATCGGAGAAAACTTCCCAACTCTTATAAAAGACACAAATATGCAAATCAAAGAGGCCCAGCAAACACCACATAGAATAAATCCAAACAGCCCACTTCAAGACACATACTAATCAGACTGTCAGTTGTTGAAGAGAAACAGAAAGTCCTGAAAGCAATATGAGAAATGCAATCTACTACACATAAGGGAAAACATATAAGACTGACTTCAGGCCACAAGGAAGCAAGAAGGCAGTGGTATGATATTTTTAAGATCCTTAATGAGAAAGGCTTTCAGCACAGAATTTTTTATCCAATCAAGCTATCCTTCAAAATGGAGGGAGAGATTAAAATCTTCAAAGACGAAGAAAGATTGAGAGAACTAGTCAACAAGAGATGAGCCCCACAAGAAATACTAAAGGGAGCCCTGTCACTGATAACAAAAAGGAGGAGGAGGTCTGGAGGAGAACACAGAATTGAAGAATATGAGTAAAGGTAATTTAAAGGAAAAAAGAGAGTGAAGGAAAATAAAGGATAGATAGGGTATGACTCCACTTTTATAACCATGGTAAAGGTAAAATTAGAGGCTTATAATATAGAATATAAGGAACTTAGAGATATATAGAAGCTAGAGATGGGTGAACAGTTAGCTAATCAGGTTGCACTCAAATGTAAAGGAATAGTTAGATGTGAAGGCGGTTCTCTAGTTGGTCTATAAGTAATATCATATTGAAGATGAACGTGATTGAAAGGGATTGTATAGACTTATGTGTCCCACTGATTAACACTAGAAATATAAATAAGTTCTTGCATGAACTACTTCAAAGGTACAATTCATGTACAGAGTGTTTAAGTCCAGGGTACAGGGGGAAAACTACTATTGCATGTTTTGGTCTACGTTTAACAGGAAAACATCAGCAGTACATCAGCAACAGCAGGGGTAAATAAGGGGGGAGGGACAAGAGTTAAGGGGAGGTTTAGATTTCCTATTTGGTGAGGGTGTATTTGTTGGTTATCTTTCTTTTTGGAACAATGAAATTATCTAAAATTGAGAGTGTTGATGAACTGTGGACTTTGGGCATTATACATGATGCTTAATGAATGCAGGTGGCTGAAGGATGCACTGACTGAGAAGTAGATTGGTGAACAATGGTGTGTACATATGATTGAATATTGTACTACTACAAAAAGGAATGAAGTTGTGAGGCATGTAACTATATGAATGACCTTGTGGGACACTCGGTGAGGCAAAATAAGCCAGAAACGAAAGAACAATTATTGTATGGACTCCTTTAGAAAATGCTTATAAGAAAACAGGGTCCTAGATTGTAAGCTCTTATCACAGACACATTTAGTCTGGAGTGGTAATTATTATTTCTGGATTTTGAGAAGCTGTTTTATATACATATAATTTGGTATTCAGAGGTAATAATGAAGCCGATCCAGACAGGAGTAAGGTCATTCAGAACACAGGGGTAAGGAAGACACTGCCTATATTTTAGAACCTCACCTATTCTTTGAGACCAAAGGAAGAAAGGTTATTTTGTCCGTAACCTAAATTTTTTATAGCATATAGTCTAACTAAACCTGTCTGGATAGATCATTTTAAGAATCGAAACCCAGGGAGCCCAGAATAAGAATAAGGGCCTTTAATCCTGCATAGCTTAAAGTAATGCCTGGATATATCCTAGAATATGTTAAGCAGACAAACAAAATGTATTGGCAAAGTCCCTTTAGGGATAGGAGAAAAATTTGGAACTATTAAACTTTACCATCAGGGAATTCCCTGATACTGTTAAACATTAGGGACACCCAAATCAATAGGCCAAGCCCTTGATATTGAGGCTTGCTCTTGTGAAGCTTATGCCTATTGGAGAAGCTTAGCCTACCTATAGGTATGCCTAAGAGTTACTTCTGGAGGACCTCTTTTGTTGCTCAGATGTGGCCTCATTCTCTCTAAGCACAACTGTGCAAGACAAATCATTGCCCTCCCGCTTATATGGGACATGACATCCAGGGGAAAAGCCTCCCTGGTAGCATAGGAAATGACTCCCAGGGATGAGTCCAGACCTGGCACCATGGGATCAATAATGCTGTCCTGACCAAAAGGAGGAAAAGAAGTATAACAAATAAGATAGCAGTGGCTGAGAGAGTTCAAATGGAGTCGAGAGGCTACACTGGAGGTCACTCTTACATAAGCTTCAATTAGACATTGCTACCTATCATAACTTGCCAAACCCCAACCAAAACCCTTCCAGCCAAATCCTAAAGAACACCTAGGGCAATATATAAGATTCTGCAAATGTTTCATGCACTAGGCTTACTTTCCAGAAACTTACAACCTCCAGATGGGTCCCTGGATCAGATAAGCCCTGAAATGCAGAGGGGTCTGCCTCTCCAGAACATCAACTAGTTCCATCCCCCATCCCATATTATTGACAACTCCTTCCAAAGGGAAAAGTTAGAATGGGTTTAGCTGAAATACCCCTAAAGAGTGGGAAAAAGATCAAAGGTGATGGTGGAGTTATATAGAGAAGGTAGGGTTTAACAAATGAGTATGACTGATGAATCATTATATTGATAATCCTCTTATCCTATGTTCTGGAGCAGCTAGAAGGAAGAATCTAGATGATGGTAAGGTGGCCCATGACAAACTCTGGAATCTGTCTTATAAAATACTTGTTGAAGACTGCTTTGAAAAGTATAACTTTTTTCTTTCTTTTCTTTGTATATATGTTATAGTATACAATAAAAAAAGCTAAATAAAATTAAATAAATGCAAGAAAAAATAAAAATAATGCAGCATTCATAGCTCCATCAGCCAAAGGGAAAAAAAAAGAACCTCAACATGGTTCAGAGGTTCAGATTGCAAATCAAGTATCTGCAAAAGTGTTTTTTCTTTCTTAAAAAAACTACCATAACAGTATACAGTAGAATATTCAATGCATACTTCCCATTTTGTCACACAGAATATTAAAAGTCTTATTCACATTAGTCAAGATTTTTAAAAATAATTTTTATTGTTTTATTAAGAACATATAAAAGAGAACTAAGCTTTTCTTTTTAACCATGAGATGGGTCAATGAACAATACAATGACTACAAGTACAGTTTGGCACCACTGCCTTGATTAGTGCTAAAACACCAGCAGTTTACCAACTATTTCTTTTGTAATATTCAATGCAAGTGTCAACATAATGAAAAAAGCAACTATTGCCTTAGTATGCTTATAAATTAGTTTGACCTCTTGGACCCCCTAAAATAGCCTTGAGACCCCCAGTGTCCATGAACCACATTTTAGGAATCATTATTAGATGTACTAGAAGTAGATTGGTTGGACTGTATCTTGCACATTTTTGTATTCTGTGTTTATATTTAAGCGTAGAATTGTTTTCTAAAATAGCTCTAAGCAGTATCATTCCCACCAACATGGCTGTATTATGAACTTAACCAATACTTGATTTTGATGGACAATCTAAACTTGCCAAAATAATGGGCATAAAAACGGTATCTACTGTTTATCTTAATTTGCATGCATCTTCCTAATTACCAATGCAGTTGAGCATATTTTCATGTGTTTGTCATTCACATATCTTTTGGTGTATGTTCCTATTAATGTATTTTGCCTATTTTTCTGTTGGGTTGTCTTTTTCTTATCCCAATAATTCAAATATATCAGTGGTGTTTTTTTTTTTTTTTTTTTTTTTTTTTTTTAAAGGAAAGACAGAGAGAAGGAAGGAAGGATAGAAGGAAGGAAGGAAGGAAGAAAGGGAAACATTTTCTTGTTTTATTGTATTCTGTTTCTCCGTATTTGTTACATGGGCTGGGGCCGGGAATCGAACCGAGGTCCTCCGGCATAGCAGGCAAGCACTTTGCCCGCTGAGCCACCGCGGCCCGCCCTCAGTGGTGTTTTTAATGGGATTAAATTTTTCTTCTGCATCTATTACGATGGTTACACAATATTTTCCCCTTTAACTTTTAATTTTGAACAAAATTGCATTCCTTGGATGCACTCAACTTAGTAATGATTATTGCATTGTTTATATACTGTTGGATTTGTTCTACCTAAATTTTTTTCTACTTACATTTTGTCTAGGATTTTATGCATGAGTAAAATTGGTGTGTAGTTTAAAAAAAACAGTGTTGTCTCTAAACACTACTGAACAATCTGATGAAGAAATCAAGAAAAATTCCATTTACAATAGCAACTAAAAGAATCAAATATCTAGGAAAAGATTTATTCAAGGATATAAAGCAATTCTACAAGGAAAACTACAAAACATTGCCAAAAGAAATTTAAAAAGGACCTAAATAAATTGAAAGACATTCCATGCTGATGGATCAGAAGACTAAATATTGTCAATTAGATTCATAGCAATTAACAGATTTAATGCAATCCCAATAAAAATTCCAACAACCTTCTTTGCAGAAATGAAACAGTCAATCACTAAGTTTATATGGAAGAGTGAGGAGCCCCAAATAACTATAACTATCTTTAAAAGGAATTAAGTTGGAGGATTCACACTTCCCAATTTTAAAACTTAGTACAAAACTACAGTAGTTAAAATAGTATGGTACTGGAATAAGGACAGATATATAGACCAATGGAGTCAAACTGAGAGTTGAGAAATGGCCCCTCATATCTACAGCCAATTGATTTTTGACTAAATAGATCCTCATATTTACAGCCAACTGATTTTTGACAAGGGTGCTAAGTCCACTCAATGGGGAAAGAACAGTCTCTTCAACAAATGGTGCTGGGAACGCTGGATAGCTATACGAAAAAGAATGGAGATGGACCTCTAGCTCTCACCATATACAAAAATTAACTTGAAATGTATCAAAAACCTGAATATAAAACCAGGACCTCAAAACTCCTAGAAGATGATGTAGGAAAGCATCTTGAGGGCTTCATGTTAGGTAATGTTTCTTATACTTTATACATAAAGCATGAGCACAAAAGAAAAAATAGATAAATGGGACTTCATCAGAATTAAAAATTTTTCTGCATCAAAGGATTTCATTATTAAAGTAAAAAGACAATCTACAGAATGGGATAAAATACTTGGAAAATACAATCTGATAAGGGTTTAATGTCTAGAATATATAAAGAGACCCTACAGCTCAACAACAAAAAGACAAGCAATTCAATTTAAAATGGTCAAAAGGCTTGACTAGACATTTCTCCAAAGAAGATATACAAATGGCAAAAGAAGCAAATGAAAAGAGGCTCAACATCATTAGCCATTAGGAACATACAAATCAAAACAAGAAACCATTTCATACCAAGTAGAATGGCTATTATTAAAAAAACAAAACAAAAACCCACCACCAACAAGAATTAAGTGTTGTAGAGAATAGTGGAGAAATAGAAACACTTGTTCATTGTTGCTAGGAATATATACCAAACAGTTTGATGGTTTCTCAGAAGTATAGAATTATCATTTGACCTGACAATCCTACTTCTAGGTTTATACCCACAAGAATTGAAAGCAGGGACTCAAACAGATATTTGCACATGGATGTTCATGGTGGCATTATTCACAATTACCAAAAGATGAAAGTAACTCAAGTGTCCATCAACACATGAATAGATTAAAAAAAAATGTGGTCTATCTCAAAATGGAATATTATTCAGCCATGAAAAGGAACAATGAAAAGGAACAAAGTTCTGATATGTGCAATAACATAGATGAATCCTGAAGACATAATCTTGAGTGAAATAAGCTAGGAGAAAAATTGTATGAGCTCACTGATATGAAATAATTATTATAAGCAAATTCAGAGTGAGAAATTAGAATACATTACCAGGGGCTAGGGTGGGGTTGGAAATGGTGAGTTAACTCTTAATTGGTACAGAGTTTCTGTTTGAGTTGATGGAATAGTCATGATGGTAATGCAACTTTGTGAATGCAATTAACACCACTGAATTATATAACTGAATGTGCTTAAAAGAGAAATTTTAGGTGGTATACACGTTGCTAGAACAACAACAATAAAAATACCAGAGGACTGTACCACACAGTGAACCCTCATGTTAACTCTACACTATAGTTAATTAGTACAATTATAATGATACTCTCTCATCAACTGTAACATATATACCATACTAATGTAAACTGTTAAATACTGGGGTAGGTAGATGGGAACTTTGTATTTTCTCCATGATCTTTCTGTAAATCTACAAGTTTTCTAGCTAAAACAAACAAAAAAAAACCCAGGAAGATCAGAATCAGAGATAGAGATGTAACATCAAAAGCAGAGATCAGGGTGGTGCAACAATGGCTCAGTGGCAGAATTCTCACCTGCCATGTTGGAGAACCAGGTTCAATTCCTGGTCCCTGCCTGTGCAAAGAAAAGAAAGAAAAAAAAAGCTGAGATCAGAGTGATAAAGCCACACTCCAAGGAATGCAGATGGCTTCCAGAAGCTGGAAAAGATAAGAAATGACCTTTCCCCTAGAGTTTCCAAAAGGAACACAGCCTTACCTTGATTTTAGCCTCATAAGACCCATTTTGGATCTCTTGCCTCCAGAACTGTAAATAAATTGCATTGTTTTAAGCAAAAAAAAAAAAAAAAGTTTCTTTAAGTTATTTAATAAATGCTTTCTGAATATTATTTAATAGATATAAGCAGTACAAAGGCAGTAAAGCACAGTGAGCAAACATACAGACTTAGGCATCAAATATTCTTGGCTTAAATCCTGATTCTGATACTTAGTAACTTCAGGTAAGTAGCTTCTCTGACTTGCAGGGAAAGGATAATAATATCTACATCTCACCTCACCAGGAGGCTGTGAATAAAAGTGAGCTGATAAATGAAAAGGACTTAGCATAGTGCCAGACACAAAGTATTAAAAAAAAAAATAGTAGCTACTGCTTAAAATAAAAAATCAAGGGGGCTTAGAAAGGGAGAGGGAGGAGAGAAAGAGACAGGGAGAGAGAGAGATGAACAAATAAGGATTACATGTGCCAAAGAGGCATTTATAGAGGTTGCAGTGGAGATTTAAAAAAAAATAAAAAGGTAGAGCTTACAGATTAGAGGAAAATCAGGAAAAGTTCCAAAGAAGATGAAACCCAGAAAATGAGTATAAATGCATCACGTAAGTAAAGTAGGGGGTATCCTAGATTGAGATCATCGGGAGCAAAGTCAGAGTAATGAAACTGATACACACAATAAGGGGTCTGCAAATAATACAGCATGGATGATTAAAACTGGTCATGAGTGGGGCAAAATAAGTGATAAGCCTGCAAAGACAAACAGGGACCAAACCATGATTATTAAACTCATATGTTTGGATTTTATTCCCATAAAACCCATTGATGTCTTAGTCAATTTGCATTTTATAAAGATCTCTTTGGTAGGAGTATGAAGGATAAATCAGAGGGCTTAAGACTAGCATCAAAGCAACTAGTTGAAAGATTGCTACAGTAGTCTTACAAGAGATGAGAAGGTTCTGTATTGACGTAATAGTGTTAGGAACTGCGGGAAAGGGAGGTGAAAAGGGAAATTTAATACCCTCTTAGCTTATGCTTTGGGTGATGAGATGCATGGCCAGATGAGCAGAGCCATTTACCAAGTCAGGGAATACAGAATAAAGAAAAGGTCTGGGGGGAATGCAACTTTAGACACACTGAATAGGAAATGCTTGAGAAATATTTAAAGGAGATGGCCAGTACAGGACACTTGTATACCTGAGCTTGGAATTCCAAAAACAAGCCTGAGGAGAAATAGAGATTTGGCAGTGATTACTTTAATACGGCAGATGAAGCATTAACAGTGGGTAAGATTATTCAGGGAGTGTGTAGATTTTGTTCATTTGTTTGTCATTTAACAAATAAATTTCACATGGGCAGAAATGCTTGTCTGTTTCGTTTACTGCTTAATTCCTTGGCCTACACAATAGGTGCTTAACAAAAATTTATTGAATGAATAAATTTACTGAGTATTTTAGCATCTGGTACAGTGCTAGATACTAGACAGACAATGATGAACAAGGCCAATACTATTTCCTGTAGGGAGATTACCATTCAGTAAAAATGACAGGCAATCAAACATACTTACAATAACGACTGATTAAGGCAAGGCAATATATAAATCACAAGACTCCCTGGGAATCACAGAACACAAAAGATTTTCACTATGACAAGCAGTCCCTTTGTTATTAACACCTATATATTTTATAAAGATAGTATGGTGAATTGAATTGTGCATCCCAGTTTGGATATGTTTCCATCTGCATTCTGTGAGTATGGATCAACTGTAAATAAGATCTCTCTAAGATGTTACTTCAGTTAAATTGTGGCCTAACCTGCATTAGGCTGGGCTTTAATCTGGATTACCAGAGTCCTTTATAAGCAGAGTGAAAGTCAGTCTAATCAAAGGAACAGATGTTTATTTAGTAACATTTTACATTTTCTGTAGCATACTAATTTAACCTCTATGGTCAGTTTATTTAAACAAATGTGATTACATGGAACCTAGAATAGGGAATGAGATTTTGTTACTCCGTACAGGTTAATATAATACCCAAATACATTCCAGAGTATTTTGGGTAGAAAATTAAAAAAGTATTTGCAAAGTCTCTTGAGTGACTGGGGGGGAAATGTAGAAACATTAAACTTCCCCAAAGTTCTGATATCTCTCAAGCATTAGGGACTCTCAATTTAATAAACCAAGCCCTCGATCTTGGGGTTTATCTTATAAAATTTATTCCTGCAAAGGAGAAGCTAAGACAACTTATAATTATGCTTAAGAGTCACCCCCAGAGAACCTCTTTAACAAAAGGTATAGCCTCTCTAAGCCAATTCTGCAGATAAACTCACTACCCTCCCCCTTATATGGGTCATGACCCCCAGGGGTGTATGTCTCCTTGGCAACATGGGACATGATTCACAGGGATGAGACTGGCCCTGGCATCATGGGATTGAGAAAGCCTCTTAACCAAAAGAGGGCAGAGAAATAAAACAAAATAAAGTTTCAGTGGCTAAGAGATTTCAAATAGAGTCAAGAGGTTATTCTGGAGGTTATTCTTACACATTATATAGATATTCCCCTTTAGGTTTTAGTGTATTTGAATAGTTAGAAGGCCTGAAACTGTTGAACTATAATCCAGTAGCATTGATTCTTGATGATGATTGTATTAACTACATAGCTTTTATGGTGAGACCGTGTGATCGTGAAAACCTTGTGACTGACACCCCCTTTATCCAGTGTATGGGAAGATGAGTAATAAAATAAAGACAACAATAAATAAATAAATAATAGGAGATGTGAGGGGTATCAGGTGGTTTGGGTGTTCTTTTTAATTATTTTTTGGAGTATTGAAAATGTTCTAAAATTGATAGTGGCGATGAATATACAACTATATGATGATACTGTGGGTCACTAATTGTATACCTGGAATGGATTATATGGTGTGTGAATATACTTCAATAAAACTGCATTAAAAAAAAAGTCAGTCTAAGGAGAAATCACAAGGAGCAGCCAGAAGTCACTAGAACCCAGAGGAGAAAGAAGACATCTCCATGTACATTGCCATGTGATGGAACAGCCAAGGAATCCCCAAACCTGACAGAAGATCTGCTCTGGAAAGAATGAGTCTGAAAATTTCCATTTAATTAAAAGAGAATTTCATGGCATATAAAGGCACAGTGTTTTTCAGTTTCTGATAGAAGTAATTAGTTGGGTAGGGGAACATAACTCCAGAACAAACAGGTGAAAGAAGGCTAAAAGTTCTCAAGACTTTCAAAGGGAAAGAAGAGTCAAAGGGAAAGCTTTGTCCAGTGTCTTCTGGATTCTACTTATTCCGTTTGAACAACAATAACAAAAAAAAATAAGTCATGGAAACGTATCTAACTCTTCTAGAGTTTTCTAAGCAGTGCAGTCCCTACCTCGATACTTATTTCTTGCAGTCACCAAACAAATTGGGACAGAACAGACCTGAAACCGAGAGGCTTAAGATTCTATCCTTTGCTCATATCATTAGATCCAGTGTTTTTTTGTTTTTGTTTTAAGAAAGTACCAACACAACAGAGACCCAAGGTTTATTTCTCCAACCTTAAATGTAAGAGCATTTATTTAATGTTCATATGCAAAATATCCTACAAAGCAGGTTATCAATGTGCCAGAATGATCAGAAGTTTCATTTCCTCTTTATAAATTGCTTTTCACATAATACTGTAAGAGAATATATATTTTCCAGTGTTTATTGTATGTTAACGACAAGGTTGCAGAACATTCTATTGAAAGTCATACACTTTCTCTTGCTTGTAACCTGCTTAAAAACTTATCTTTTCATTTCAGATCCAAAGGAGAAACATTTTCCCCTTTTGGAAAGGCTGCTTTAAATTAGCTCAGCCTTCTTTTGGGTTATAGAAATTAAACTAGAATAGCAAGAGAAAAAGGTGTTACCCTTACCATCACCCCCCCTTCATGAGAAGTTACTTTATAAGGTGAACTTCAAAGTAATAAAAGACTCTTAAAAGTTTCCAATTCAAAAAGGTAAAAAACTGACAATATAAACCACAGAAAATAGTCTGAATGTTAAGCTCTCTAGACTCCAAAAGGCTGACAAGTAAAGCTATATGCATAATGCTTTGTAAAGCCTACCTGCTCCAGCCATGAGCAGAACAGGCTAAAAGCTCCTTAGAGAAAGTCACCTCATTCTGCTCCTTACATTCAAGCAGAAGAGATTCGCTATTGCTTTAAAATAAATAAAAGCTTCTACCAGCTATTAATTTCAAAATACAAGACTTTTCCATTTCCTCATAAGCTTATATTTGTGTACCTGAACAATTTATGCTGATCTAAATAAGCCCATTCATTTCTGAGTAGAAATGTAAACTAAGTTTAAGAGGTTCCTTAAACTTCTCTTTTCCAAACTACAGAATCCAGTTGCATTATGCTTTCCTTATATATATTAACTTCCAGCACTAACATTTTTGTGCTTTTCATCTCTCCCTTCTTTAAATTCTTCACTTACAGTTCTCTTGTAAGAGTGAGATATCACCCACTATTACCTACTTCGCAATTAAACACATATCACCATACTAGAGTATCTGAGGATGGCTCAGTCAGTATAACCTAACTCGGTGGTGGGACTGGGACACTTCTAAGTGCTTCAAACGTATTGCCTTACTTAATTCTCATTAAAAGAAGGAAAAAGATGAGGTACCCTCATTATTCTCTTTTTTTTTTGTTCGCATGGGCAGACACCGGGAAACAAACCCAGGTCTCCAGTATGGCAGGCAAGAACTCGGCCTGCTGAGCCACCGTGGCCTTCGTTATTCTCATTTTAAAGATAAAAATGTGCGACACAGAATAGTTAATAATTTACTCAAGGTTATCCTGACAGTGTGCTGGAATTTGGAGAAAAGTCCTAGAACTACTAGACCAGAGTTTCTTAAAATGTAACATGCATAGAAATCACTTCTGGATCCTTTTTTTTTCAGAAAGGAGACTCTGCTTTAGCAGGTTTGAGGTGGGACAGAAGACTCTGCATATCTAATGTGATTTGGAGTGATGTGATGTTACTGGTGCATGGGCCATACTCACTTTTTCATATCAGTGCAAGGAGGTCCACCATCCTTCTTTGTGTTGAAGTGTAACACATTATTGGACTCCTTTGCTTCCTCCCTTTAAGACATATTTTTTAAGATATGGTTTTCTTTCCCCTCTTTTAGTAAACTGTTTTTCTTTTAAAAAGAAGCAAATAGAAATTAAAGATGAGATGAGAAATAACCCATTTTCTTCTTTCAAAGTTAGTGATAATCTAGATTTTAAGAGCAGTATAACACTTTTATTGTGGTTGACTATTGAAGTATTACCAACTGGCAAATATAATCTGTAGGGCTTGAAAGCTTATAGAGATGCAAGAGTCAATGAGAAAAATAATCTATCATATTGCCTATTTTCAACTTTCAGGTGGATAGGTACCTTCTACCTTGCCCAAACACAGATATTTAAGGCAAGGTTTATAATATCATTTCTGACTGCATTTTAACATTGCCAGACCATTAGGTGTAGCCTTGGGCAGCAATACTCTCACTAGAGTTTGCATACACTTTTTAAAGCAGTATGAAAAGTATGAACCAAATACTAATAATTCTACATGAAAATTGAACACATTCCACTGAGAAGCACTTATAGGTACAGTGAAAAGGAGCGTTCTTCTAGAATGGGTTAACATCTAACACTGAAAGGTCAAATTGGAAAAAGCAGTAGGAATATCTCATTTCTTGCATCTTTAAAATGACTGAAGCTACTGCTCACAAATGTAAATTATTGCTGAGAAAAATGAAGTAATTTCTATATGGAGGTTTATTATCTAAATTCAGGACATGCTGCAAAAGACTGAAGGTAATAAAGTATTTTATATACAATTTCACTCCACTGGTTCCCCCCCTAAAATAATTGAGCTTATGTGGATGGTTTAGGAGAGTGATATTAAAGAAACTGGTAAAGAACCAGAACTTCTGCCTGACCCTCCACTTAAAGAATGTTACAGAAGAATGCACAAAACATTTGGGAGAGAAAAGTTTTACATTATCATTAAAATTAAGGAGCTAGGTTTTCTCTTACTATTTTAATGCTATTTACTACTAAATGAATTAATATAAAAGGCAACATTTAAAAGAACAACACTTGAGGCCTAGGTCAATAACATAAATGCTTAATAATAGAGATTTGAACCTGTTATAAAATTTAAAAGCAATTAAAAAGTAATAGAATAGTTAATGTGAATGATTTTTGTCTTATATTTTCCTCTACTGTTTGAAATATTTTAAGCAATTCTAGGAGGAGGTAGAAACTTACCATATATAGTATCTGTCTAGTGGTAACTTTTCTTGAAAAGTTAGTCTCAGCTAAATCTGTTCACCTGTTTTTGCATTAGAAGGAAGGAAAATGTCCTCTTTTGGACTAAGATAAATGCAGCATGATGTGTTAGAAAATTAAGACAATATTAGTAGCCAGAAAAAAAATTAAATAAAAGTAAAATAAGTACAATGGGAGTTCAATTCTAGGCAAGATGGAATAAACTCACTTCTCTATTCCTCCCATTAAATACAGCTAAAAAACCCTTGCTATCATATATAAAACAAATACAAGAAGACTGAAAGGTGGGAAAAGAAGGCAGACTAGACTGGCTAGGGTCTTCACAATCCATATACCCCATGCTTAGGTGCTAGAGAAAAACTGGCGACCTAGAAATTCCAAAAGGTACAGGTAAAAGCAAAGAACAAAGGAAAAGGAAAGGGAAACCTAACAAGTCAGAAAACATTTAGACAATAATTGTCTTACTTCAGACAAATATAATGGAATAAACTGGAACCTTACCCTCACCTCCATCAGCAAAGGCTGAGTAAGGGATCTAAACTTCTAATCTGTTCCAATTGCATGATATCAGAGAAAACTGGGGGTGGGGGTGGGGTGGCAGGATTTTAATCCCCATTTGAAGGTAAGGACACCGGCCTTTTCTTTTCCTGCCACAGTGATATAAGTGATATAATTGGGGGACTTTCACTCCCAACCAATTTTAATGAGGTACCCCTCCCTGCTGTGTGGTAGTAGTGAGAGAGGGTTCACCCTTCCCCCACTGGTGCAATGTCACAGGAATTCCACACATGCTGGAATTATCTGATAAGGATTTAATTTAAAGCAGCCATTATAAACTATGAACACAAATGAAAAAAACAAGACATAAAGAAGAACTGAATTGAAAAAATACAGTAACAAAATTTAAAGTTTCTTGGATGGACTTAACAAAAGAATAGAGAAGACATGGGAAAGAATCAGTGAAGTTGAAGATAGAACAACAGGAATTAATGAATCTGAATAAAAGAGAATGAAAAAGAGAAGAGTCTCAGGGGCCTGTGGGACAAAATCAAAGTTCCAACATTTGTGCCATCAGAGTCTCAGAAAGAGAGCAGAAAAAGGGAGGGCTGGAAAAGTATTCTCAGAAATTATGGGTAAAAATTTCCCCAAATTAGCAAGCGACATAAATCTACACATTAAAGAAGCTGAGCAAACCTCGAACAGGGTAAACTCAAGGAAATTCACCAAGACACATTATAAACAAATTTCTGTAAACCTAAGAGAAGGGAAAATCTTGTCAGAGACTTGTACCTCATGTAAAGAGGAAAAGCAATTTGAATGATAGTGGATTTCTCATCAGAAAACACGAAGGCCAGAAGGAAGTGGTACAATATTTTTCCACTGACAAAAGAAAAGGACGTTCAGCTCAGACTTCTACATCTAGGAAAAATATACTTCAGAAATGAAGGGGAAATCAAGACATCTTCAGATGAAGGCCAATAAGAAAATTTATTGCCATTAAATCTAAGCTCTATTCTTTTTTTTGGGGGGGGGGGGGGGAGTGCATGGTCTGGGAATCCAATCGGGGTCTCCCACATGGAAGGTGGGTATTCTGACCACTCAACTACCCATGCTCCTTTAGAAGATCTAGTCTTAGAGAATACCTAAAAGAAATTCTGTAGACAGGAGGAAAAGATAAAGGAAGGAATCTTGTAACATCCATATATCAGTTTCCCAGCTGCTAAAACAGCTATTCTATAAATTGGCTTAAAAACAAAGTGTGGCTCACATTTTAAGTCTAGGAGAAGGTCAAAATCAAAGCATCAGCAAGATGATGCTTGTTCCCTGAAGACTGTTGTTTCTGGTGCTGCCTACCTTGTGCTATGGGCTTTCCAGTCACATGGCAATATCCTCCTCCTACCACTCTGGATTCCACTGACTACGTGCTTTATGTGGCTTTCTCTCTTCTGTGTCCAATTTCCTTTGCTTATAAGGATTTCAGCTATGTTGGAATAAGGCCCACCCTTATTCAGTCTGGGCCCACCTTAATTAAATGATTACATACTCACAGAACCAGGGATTGGTATCTGAACTGTCTTTTGTGGGAGGCATGATTCAATCCCCAACAATGAGGAAGGGAGGAAGAACAGAAAAAAAATACAAGTATGGGTAAATATAATAGACTTTCCTTCTCCTCTTGAGGTTTTTGTATTTGACAGTTGAAATAAAAATTATAATTTTTTTCTGATGTGGCTAAAGAAAAAAGCTTATAATGGATTAACTAGGGAATAATAGCTAAAGCAAATTGCATCTGGAAGCAAAAAATCCCTTTTTTTTTTTTTTTAAATACATCCTATTTCACCTAAAAGCAGATGAATAAAAAACATGAACTTGTTAAATATCTCTAACTTCTTCACAATTCCCATCTCGACAATTTAATCCCTCAGATCTTGGTACTCAATAAATGTTGAATGAATGACTATGTGAATGAATGAATAAAAGAATTATCATTTTCTAAGACAAATTTCTCTACCTGTGCTCCTGATTTCATCCTCTTCTATATCATTCAAGACAGTAGCCCATAAATTATTCTATTATTTGTCATGCTCTCAATAGCTTTTGGTTCCTTCCCAAAGGCCTTCAAAAGAAAGTAAAATTTCTTCTTTTTCCTCAACTAGGATCAATAAGATTATAGTAATGCAACCTTCAAATTCAATTATCTAATACCCAAATTAATTGTATTCTAGCTCCATCTATGTCACTGGTGCAACAATTGTCTATAAATCAACAATTGTCTATAAATGACTTTAACAGCTATGAAACATATTAAACTTACCACATTGTCAAAATCACTGATATAAAAGACTACACTACACTACTTTATTGGATTTATATTTTCAACATTCAAAGAGTTCTCCCTAGTTCAGGTAATAGCTATTAAATATACAGACTACATAGCGTAATAGACTGTATTTTAAGATATACAGATCATCATATGGGCATCAGTAGGTATCAATGTTGAGTAAACCAAGAAAATATCTAAGGAAGACTTAATAATGAAAATTAGTTATATATTTAAATAAATACTGCAAACAAAAATTTAGTTTATTTCCTCAAGGAAAATCTATGCCTTTAATAGTTGATATGTATCCAAAATTGGACTACTTTCAAACCAAAGGTAGATACTAATTACCTGACACTCAAGCAGCCCTCAATAGACAAGGCAGACACTCTCCACATTCTTTGCCCTGGCACATTGGTGGCTCCTTCAATTCAAACAAAAGGGTTTTATGTAAAGATGCCAATGGGTCATGATGCTTATACCCAGTAAGTTATCTGCGCAGAACTATATCACATCCTGATAAAGCTCAGGAAAGTAAATCTGCTTTGGCATCATTTCCAGGACTGCCTCCTGGAGTTAAACCTCTAGAAAATATTAGAGAATTTTTAAAGTTTATTTATTTGTCCATCTAATTGCCAGCTAAATCTCTTTTTTAATAAATTGAAGTCAGAGTAATTTAGCTAAACCATTCACTCCCCAGAAAACAGACACAATCTCAGCAATACGCTCCAATATTTAGGATACACAGGAGATCGATTATAACTGAAACACAAGACTAAGTCACAGTAAGGATTACTCCTAACACTAAAAATTATTGTTTCTGTGTGTGTATGTGGTCTCATTATTTTTTTAATATATTTAGATTGCAAATTAAAACAAATAAAAGTAACACTGCATAATTTAGCTATTGCTTTATACCAAATTGCTCATAACAGTAACCATAAAATGATAATAATCTACTATATGTGTGGCTGCAAAACTAAGAAAAGCTCTGACTGGTCAGTGATGCTGCAAAACGTGAACCTACTACACCCCCTGCTGCCCACGGAATTGAATTGCAATAAAATAAAATTGCAATAAAATAAAATGATACGTTTCTCCAATAAAGTAAGAAATTTCATATAAAGTCAGTTCTGTTATAACACTTGCTTTGAAAACACAATTTTTCCAATGAAATCTATAATTAAGAAATAATTTGAGCATAACAAATTTCACCTATGAGAAACAGGTACATGCAGAAAATTTCATGCATCTTACCCAAGCGAAGTAGAAATACACTAAATATGCAAGCACCCACACATACATGCCTCAAACATCTATTAGTTCACCATTTTTTATGAGCCACATCCTTTCACATCTGGTGCTACAACTTTGACTGGATTCCATCATTGTAATAACTCACAAGCTGCAATCCTTTTCATGAATACTTCCAGAAGCATTTCTTGGGCCTTTCCAAGGTAAACTACTATAATTATTGGAATATCTATGTACTTCTTAATCATTTAATATGTGTAAAGTAGTGCTATTATTTCTATTAGGTTCCTATTTTGTATTTACGTTGGACTGATGAAGTTTTTCAGTGTTGTGTCCCTAAACTCATTTTTTTCCATAAGCCCTGATTATGGGGGTGGGGGGTGGGGGGGTAGGAGCATGATTTTACATAGGGCAGTGATTTTTTTAGAAACATATATGCCATATTGTAGCAGAATAATTTTAAATAGTAAAATTTCAATGTCTTTGATATATTTATGTACAAAGTAATTATAAATAAATATCTAAATTTTGTGACTTAAAACATGTGTTTTATACATCATTTCCATGAGAGTATTAATTACTTTTTCCATCTCCCTTAGAAAGGCTCTCTCTTCAGTCATAAACCTTCATAAGAATTATGGAGGGAAAAAAAAAACAACCCATAGTAAAAACTACTTTTCCCAATCAAGCTAAAATGGTCATACCAAATAGTTTATATCCCTGCTTTAATCTGATAACCAATTTGAGAACAAGGACAGAGCCACAGAACCATGACAGAAGGATGAGAGAACCACAGAGTCCACCAACCAGTGACCTTTGGAGATGAAGAAGTAAAATCCCTCCCGGGGAGTTTCATGAGACAAGACGCCTAGAGAGAAAGCTAGCAGATGCTGACATGTTTGCCATGTGTCCTTTCAGCTGAGAGAGAAATACTGAATGTCACTGGCCTTCTTGAACCAAGTTATCTTTCCATGGATGCCTTAGATTGGACATTTCTATAGACTTGTTTTAATTTGGACAATTTCATAGCCTTAGAACTATAAACTAGCAACTTACTAAATTCCCCTTTTTAAAAACCGTTCTGTTCTGTTTCTGGTATATCACATTCTGGCAGCTAGCAAACTAGAACAGACATATTTCATTTTATAAACATAAAAATAAAAGCTACAGAGACGTAACATTTTCTTCTCTAATTGCATATAATAGCACCAAACCAAGTATCCTGGTTACAGTGAATTAAAACCCATAGAAGAAAAGGTTTAATAATGGTATCTTGTTACAATTCACTGCAGGGCTATTTATCAGTTTCACTGAAAACCTGTATGCCCTGCATTGATACATGCACATTACCATACAATTTAAAATGCCAAGCACCCAGGAATTCTCTCATAAAATGACCCGTTCTCTCAAGCTATATCCCGCAACCTTCTGATGTGCACACACAAAGTATATGCTTGACATAGATTAGTCTGGCTGTTTTATAAGGACAAGGACCTGAAAAGTGCTGAGAGAAATAAAATATTCCCCTCCCCTCCCCTGCCCTGATCTGCTTCTTATAAACCACTGTGTAGATTGTACATGGTAACGTACTAAGTGTTTGAATCCTAAGGAAAGATGGACCTGCTATAAAAACAAAGAACAGTAACAACAACAACAACAAAAACTAACATGAACCCAAACTTAACAAAAACTAGTATCCCCATTGTTCTAGTTTGCTAGCTGCTGGAATGCGATATACCAGAAATGAATTGCTTTTAAAACGGGGAATTTAATAAGTAGCAAGTATACAGTTCTAAAGCTGTGAAAATGTCCAAATTAAAGCAAGGCTATAGAAACGTCCAAGCTAAGGCATCCAGGGGAAAGATACCTTGATTCAAGAAGGCTGATGACTTTCAGGGTTTCTTTCTCAACTGGAAAGACACATGGTGAGAATGGCAACATCTGCTAGCTTTCTCTCCCAGCTTCTAGTTTCATGAAGCTCTCTTGGGGCATATTCCTTCTTCATCTCCAGGGGTCTCTGGCTGCTTGGGCTCTCAATGTTCTCATGGATCTCCCGTTGTTCTTGTGGCTCTCTCATCATTCTGAAGCTTTCTCCAAAATGCTTTCTCTTTTAAAGGATTCCAGTAAACTAATCAAGACCCACCTGGAATGGGTGGATCACATCTCCATCTAGTCAAGTCAATACCCACAATTGGGCACGTCACATTTGCATGGAGATAATCCAATCAAAAGATTTCAACTTACGTTATTGATTAGGGATTAAAAGAAACATTGCTCCCACAAGATTGGGTCACAATTAAAACATGGCTTTTCTAGGGTACAGAAATCCTTTAAACCCAGCATACGCATAAGTATAAGTCGGTAAAGATAGCACTGTTTGGGCAGCTTTGACAAGTGTTCTAGTTTGTTAAAACTGCCAGAATATAATAAACAAAAAATGGACTGGATTTAAAAAAGGGGTTTATTTAGTTAAAAATGTACTGTTCTTCTGAGGAAAGATAGTTGGCTTTCCCTGGGGTGATTCTTTTCTGCATCACCAAACCTCTGGGTCTGAGCCAGCTCTGAGCTGAGCTGTGTCAGGTGCAGTGCCTTGCAGTGCACAGCCATGCAGTACTGTGTGGTGCAGAGCTGTGTTGAGCTGTTTTTGAAGCCTCCAGCTAAGCAAATTAAACTGTCACTCACTGCAGAAGACACTCCCCTTAACTGACCACATAGATAATCAGCCATAGATGAATTTCACATGCTGATGATTTAAGTCCACTAAATTGTTAACAAAACAACTGCACACCATCACCTGGCCACGTTGACACCTGAACCTAACTACTACAAGAGAAAGGAAAATGCCCTTGTTTGTTAAGAGAAGAGCTGAAAGGCTCATACCAAAGGAGATGCAAATTTGTTGCCTAAGTGATTTCAGGTCTGGATAAAAGGGAAGGAGGATAAGAGAAGAGGAGAGTAGCACAAAGGGAAAATGCAGCAAGGAGGAACAATATTTATGCTCAGTTAAACACAATGATCAATAACGACAAGAAGAAACAAAGATGCAAAAATAAAACAAAACGAAAAAAATTCTTCTTCACTAGGAGGACTATGGCACTTTTGCTTTCCTCAGAAATGATAAAAAATCTTGAATTGAAATGTTCCATCACACAAATGAATGTTAGACACAAGTATTAAAGATCAGAATCAGCAAGACAAGACAAACAAAACTAGGTAGTAAAGCATACAGATAGAGATGAAGACATAAAAAAGGACCTTTTGGATTTAAAGATTTCATTTTGAATGGATGATTTCCACACAAACTTTGGGAAACTTCTTCTATAAAGGACAGAACTGTAAGTACTTTGTATTTTGTAAGCCATACAGTCTTCCATGATCATCCAATTCTACCAACGTAATGCAAAGTGACCACTGACAATGTATAACCAAATAAGTGTGCCTGTGTTTCAATACAACTTAGAAAAACAGGCAATAGCCTGGATTGGGCCTGTACTGCACTATCCTAGCTGAGAATTGTAAGACTATGGCTGTAACATTCCTGGGGTTCCACGAGAAACACAGTGAAGAAATGATGAGTAAGAATTGCCTGGATGCAGACAAGGAGGTTATCTCTGAGATCATTGTGATTGTCTGGTTTTAAGAATGATTAGACCTTTGAGAATCAACTTGGACCAAGATTTAAATAAAAGCACATATTTATTGTGGACCTTATTTTATTACACTGCCATGACATATGATTTTCCTTACCCAAGCTTCTTTCTTGTTTCCTTTAAACTTCCATGCTTTATTAAATTAAAAAATAATTTTTCTTCAAAGAGTAAAAATTTCTCTCACCAGGAGAGTGGTAAATAAGAATAGAGACCACAAGAAAGTTTATAATTAGGAAACATAAACACTAGGAAAAGCAGAGGGAAAAAAAAAGGATGAAAGGAGGGAGACTAAAGGCCAACAGAAAGGTTATAGGAAATTTATACAAACACATTTTTGGTCTATTACAATTTTCCTTAGAAATTGGGACAATGTTCATTAAACCCTTACCTGTAGGCTGAATACAAGCAAATATGATGAGATTAGGGGTACAAAATTGAGAAGACATTTGAGTAAAGAGAAAGTCTTTTCTCAAGGCAACTTTTGATATCAAAGTAAAAGTTTAACTTTAGGATCATTTTCAAACATTTGGAAACTTTGATTAAAATTATCATTTACTATCTATTCTTCTTATCCCTTGTGTTTGAGTCTTTTAATTGTAAACTTCCTTATAGTCTGTGTTTCTTATGTTACCATCTTTGTGAGAGTAATTTTTTCTTTGAAAGAAATTTGTGTGCTAATTTAATCAATCAATGAAAGTTTAAAAGTTACAAGAAAGAAGTTGGGGAAAGTAAAAGCAAATATGCCATGGCAATATGACAACAAAAAGCTGCATTATCAAGGCTTTAAATAAAACTCAATCTTAATTTCTGTGATACCTACATAATCTCTTAGAAGAATTTGAACTACCAGTGCAAATACAACTGTTTTGTATGTCCTCCATCTTTAATATATTGAAGTGCATGTCTGCAGAAAGAAGGGCTCAGGCGAGAAACCTATCAAAACAACTCTCTTAAAATATTTACTCAAATAGACTGTCTACAGGATGTTCCTCTGTATAAACACTGCGGATTTATTAATTACAAATTATTAATTGGTAATATCTGTACATTAATTACAAATGTTAATGTAATATATTCGAAACATACTCTTCAAACTTTTGAAAAATGGGGAAACATAACACCAAGACTCTTTACATTACATACTAAAAGCTAAAAGTTGTTTACCCTACTCTGCTTCATGCTTCAGAATTTTAAAAACATACCTCATGGGCAGGCCACAGTGGCTCAGCAGGCAGAGTTCTTGCCTGCCATGCCAAAGACCTGGGTTTGATTCCTGGTCCCTGCCCATGTAGAAAAACAAACAAACAAAACACATCTCATCACAGCAGCCATTTTCTCAAAAAAGGAAACAAGAAATGCAGGGTGCAATATGTGAAACCTTAAGTTTCCCAAGTCCCCAGGAATTAAATCTTAACTACCTTGAATTCTAAATATTCACTTAACTCAGAAAACAAAGTATTCTTTTTTTTTTTCTTTATTTGTTTTGCTTCTGCTTTCTTAGCTGTTACCACACTGTTGCTATAAGAGGAAGGGGGAACAAAGGAGAAAAAAACAAAGAATAGAATACAGTAATTTTGCAATTTTGTTCTTCCATGTAGTTGACCTTCCATTCAAAATACCTAAAACACATGTAGTGCAAAATATTTTATGACACCTCTGACACTGGGAAAAGAAAAATAATGAAGCATGAAATAAAAAGCATGTCAGTAAAACATTTTTCATTGACATGGATCAAACAAATTTTATTTATGTTCATTTGAATGGAATTAAAAAGGGAATGTCCTCATTTGCTCCTTTCTGTATTTCTTGTCTACATCACTTGGCATTTCTGTTCAATTTTTTTAATCCATCAAACAAACATAACAGTATTCTCCTTCCTGTCCCATAAAGTAAAATAATTTTTTTTTAATTGCAAGCTCCTACAGCACTAAGTATTACATATATCTTCTTATCAACTATCACTAAGATAATTCTGTTTTCTAATAAATAGCTGAGTACATTAGGGAATGATCCCCACGGGGAACTGGCAGAAGTCCATCTATTCTGAGTCATTTTATCCAGGTTTAAACAAAGCAGTAAGGAATCACTTAGGAAATAATCAATTGGCAAGAAAATATATCTTGAATATTTGAGAGTTCTAGAGGTTTTCTACAAGGTTAAATAATAGAAAATTCTGAATTTGTTAGCATGTTTCTATCTGATTTTTGGTAAAGACAGGAAGAATGATCCCTTTATTTGTCGACAGAAACTTGAAACCAGCACCAGAGAGGTATAATGGTGCATTCCAATAAAAAGCAATACCAAATCCAAATGACTGATATGAAAGAAAAAAGGAGTGAAGAGTGCTGCTAGGCCCAGGTACTATCGACGAGATGTGATTATATGGCTCCCAGGAGTTTGTCCCCTATTTTTTTATTGCTTGGGCCTGATTCATCTTCCAATGTTGGGCCTTTATACAATATACTCCAAATTAGTACTTCTTGACTCTAGGCCTCCTGACTATGGGTGGCCTTGAGTTCTAGTAAGGGATT
This sequence comes from Tamandua tetradactyla, assembly GCF_023851605.1. Taxonomy (NCBI): domain Eukaryota; kingdom Metazoa; phylum Chordata; class Mammalia; order Pilosa; family Myrmecophagidae; genus Tamandua; species Tamandua tetradactyla. The sequence continues at coordinate 46,283,830 of NC_135344.1, forward strand.
AGGAATCTAATACCCATCAAACATTACTGCCTATAGAGTGAAAAAATAATGTACTTTACATATCCTTGCACTACTGATTATTAGATGTATACAGTTGGTGTTGTAACAAATGAAATACAAGCTTATTTATAAATATTGTTTTTTTTAATCCAAATGACTGAGGCGCAGAGAGCAGGAAAATCTTACAAAGACTAGAAAAAGGGAAGATTTATCCCTTCCGCTCATCTCTAATCATAAACTTCCTTACTCATTCTAGGACCCTCAATTTCTGACTTGAGTTCCTGCTGTTCTACTAGGTGAATTCTAGAAGTTTGTCTCTCTTGTAAAGGTAAAAAAAGACCAATGAAACACCTAGAACAAAATTAAAACAAATACACTGGGATGTTGAAAATTCCAAGGACAACTATATTTTCATCATTTCTATACATTGATTAAAAAGAAGAATTTGAAACCAGTTGCATTATCATAACAATTTTCATCTTTTAGTAATTCTTTAACCAAAAGGAGCAGCACACAATATAGAGCTCCTCAGTGTTGTTTCTTTGTTTTTCTACCTGAAAGCTTAATGTTAGCTATTAGCTAATATTATGGAACTATTTTGTCACTTTTACTGTTGAATTTCATCTCTCTTTTGTGGCTTTAGGGAATAACAAATATCAGTTGCAGAAATGTTTTAATAAAATCTTAAACTTTTTCTAATGCAAATCTAAGGACTGATTATAGGAGATGTTTATGGTCATTGAGATATTTAATACATTCTGTATCATAAAGACTATAAAAGCATTATACACTTACTTTCAATAAAAACTAACTTCTTTTGCTCATCTTACATGTTTTCCCCTACTCTCATTGAAAATATAAAGCAAGCTGATAGAATAGGTAGAATCACAGACAGAATGCAGGGAAAAGGCTATCACATTTAAGGACATGTGTTTTAAATATTTCAAAAATGATTTGTTAAATTAAACATCAAACTTTCTATGTAATACAGTATGTGAAATAGAATTCTGTTAGAGCAAAAACATTCTTATGGACAATATAAAAAAGCATAAGTAAATTGTTAGATGTTAAAAACAAAACTAAAATTAAAATAAAACAGCTACTACACTTGGTAATTTTTAAAAATGTTAAGTCACAACATATTTTGCCTAAAGCAAAGAATAGCAAAAAAAAAAAATTACGAAACAGTACTGATGATGTTACTCGTGCTTTAAAATAAAATTTGGAGAATAAATTAATATTTCACAATTCTGAAAGTCAGAGAAAAAACTTCAAATATGTGATAGAGCTTAACTCCTTTAAGAATCAGATCAATTAGAATTATAAGTCCTCTCACTATATGCAGAGGAAAAAATCAGGATGCCTAGAACTGTCCTTATAAATCTAAAGGCTAGCTCAAAAACTTGTTTATTGTCTGAGGTCTTCACCCATCTGAGGTTCATTTTTTTCACTGGATTGATGTTCGGTAAAACAATAGAAATCCAAGATGACTGCCTCAGTGTATTCCCTACTTTTGAAATATGCAAACAGTAGAGGGGTCTACTGAATGACAAACAGAAAGCCAGTAAATAGCAAAACATGGTAACCATGGAAAAGTGTAGAGCCCTGAGCTTGAAAACAAAGAGTTTTTACTTTACTCCTCATAAGTATTATGAATCACTATGAAATTATGTGGAATTGTTATAGAATTAATGCCATACCTTAATGTGCAGATTCACTTTATATGCCTTACCCTTTATCCATCTTATATTTAAAAGAGAAGAAGAAATTAAGGCAAAAATGAGTGGCTATTGCACTTATATATGATTTAATCAACGGGTAAAATAATATGTGTGAAGTGAATTCTGTAACTAGATGCATGATAGGAGGTCCATTCTTCAAATACTACAGAATCAAAGTATCTTAGTAGACAACCAACCACATTACAACAGCATACTTTATAACATCTCTTTGTAGTACTCAAAAATGCACATTAAAGAATATGCTCCTATTCATCCATTTCAGCACTGCTACTAGTACTTTAACAAAACTACCACTAGATTCAAACTTAGAAAAGATGATTATTAATGTGAAGTGCTTCTACTTAGAATTGTATAATTCACCTATCAAAGGCATATCATAATCATAACAGAGATCCACTTGTTTTTTAAAGTGTACAAAATTTCAACAGAATGTCACTACCATACTAACAATGAGACAGAGACAGATAATCTGCAAAATATAACTTTTTTTGAGTCCAACAGAGAGTTAAGGTCACAAGGCAACCAGATGAAATGAATTCCAAAGGGTAACAAAAGCCTCTTTAAGGAAAAAAAGGACATACAAAGTCCTTCAACTTTGACAGAGCACAGAGGAAGAGGTAGCAGTCCTAAAAGCAGGTAAGAAGAAAACATCTGAAATTTTAAATAAATTCATGAAGGTTAAATGGTGCTAGTATGACAGTTTAGATATTCCTGGAATCATACGTACTCACTAGCTCTTTATCTCAAGCTTCTACCAGGGGTTTATAAAAAGTAATGGAGGGGTAGTGGAGTACGAGGGTAATTCAGTGGTAGAATTCTCACCTGCAACGGCGGAGGCCCAGGTTCAATTCCCGGTCCATGCACTTACCAAACAAACAAAGAAACCAACAAAAACAAACAATCCTGTAGTAATGGCATACTCATATGGAAAAAGTTTGAAATGTTACCCCACCATACAGCATACAAAAAAAAAGTAATGGGGACAGAGCAAGAGACCTCAGAGAGTCCCTCTCAGTGGTACACATGAATAAAACACCACCCACTTCTCCTCGCTTCTCTCACAAAAATCAAAAGGTAGAAACTGCTAGGAGGTCAGGAAAAACTCCTGCCCTACCTACATCCAGGGACCAGGAAAAGAGAAAAATCTGCCAGTACTCCAGGACCACACTAAGCACAAGGTTAACAGCAGCCTACTGGTAGAAAAATTTTTAATCTGGTTCATTGATGGTATCTCCAGTAAAAATGAAACCAAAACCTGTTTCAACTACTGACTAGAATGACACAAACTGCACACTAGCTCCTGACTGACAGAAGAGAAGTACCCACTTCTGAGCATAAATACTATTTACTAGTCTCTTAAGATACAATGGCAGGTATTCAATTTTTAAAATATGAAATAGAATAGCAAGAAAAAGAAAATCCAATGTTCAACATACAAATTTGTCAATAAAACCAGACTCAGCAATGGCACTGATATTGAAATTAGCAGACAGAAACTTTAATTATCTAAAAAGATTGGTGAAAAAGATGGACACATGCACATATGGAGGATTTTAGTAAAATTTGAGTGCGGGTTCAACCCCAGGAGTGGAGGATGGGAATTAAGCTTCACTTCCTGAAACGGAGCTTTGTCTATCTATGCTATTGGGAATTCTCCTATAAGAAAGTGTTGTCTATTTTCCTGCATTTGAGTAATTTATTTTTTAAGCAATTGTTTAATATGAGGTGGGGGTGGTAGTGGTGGAATAGACAAAGCAGGTTGTTTCAGATGAGATTACACTTAAGCAAAGCCAAAGAGCAAGCCCCTTCCTTAACTTTCAGCACAATCTTCCCGAAAAGAAACAAACAAAATGTTACATTTGAGTAAACGATTCCATCCAGAACATCTGTACAAAATTAACTTTGGTAAAGATGCAAAGAAGAGCCAAGGTGTGCTTTGAGTGAGGGTACATGGAGAAGGATTTGGTCTTCACATTACTTTGCAATCATAGTCACACACACATTCATTTTGAGGGGAGGGGGTGAGAAAGATTGAAGAAGAGGAAGGAATAACACAAAAACGCCTAGTGCTACCATCTGCTATCAGAAATTACATGTTGTGCCAGTCTGAATCTGTGGCGGATCCCAGAAAAGCCATGCCCTTTAATCCTCATTCAATATTGCTGGGTGGAAGCATATTGGCTGTTTCCATGAAGATGTGACCCACCCAATTGTGGGTGGTAACTTGATTAGATGATTTCCATGGAGGTGTGTCTCCACCCATTGAAGGTGGAGCTGCTTACTGGAATCCTTTAAAAGAGGAAACATTTTGGAAAGAGTTCTTTTTGTAAAGCCAGGAGAAAGCCAGCAGACACCGCCATGTTTGCCATGTGCCCTTCCAGCTGAGAGAGAAACACTGAATGTCGTTGGCCTTCTTGAACCAAGGTATCTTTCCCTGGATGCCTTAAATTGGACATTTCTATAGACTTGTTTTAATTGGGACATTTTCTCGGCCTTGGAACTGTAAACTAGCATCTGATTAAATTCCCCTTTTTAAAAGCCATTTCGTTTCTGGTATATTGTATTCCGGCAGCTAGCAAAATAGAACACATTTCTAGAGGCCAAGGAAGATATGATAGCCAGGTATGTGAAAGTAAGAACTTCAAATTAATCTTGTATAAGCTATTAGTAAGTTTCCATTTCCCAGATCACCTGTCCTTCATCCAATTAGCTAGCACCCAGGAAATCGAACCTCTTGAGCAAGGAGCTCACTGCAAAGTAAACTGAACCTGAAAAGGCCTAGGAGACCCTATGCCCAGGAGACCTGAATTCAAAAGCTACATAAGCTGAAAGTTTCCAATAACAACAACAACAACAACAAAAAACACAAAATAAGAAGAAAAGAAAAACTTTGAGAACACTACCGAAAAAAAAAGAAAAGAGAAGAGAAGCAGGCTAGAGAAAGAAGTAACTAGATGAATGATATTACCTGCAAAACTGTCACAAACAAATCATTTGCGAGAAACAGATAAGAACAAATTTTACTTCATGGAGACTAAAATGTAGCTAGTATAAATAGTTTGAACAAATCTAAGGGGAAGTGGTCTGTTTGCATAGTATCTTGAGAAAGAATGGCTCCAAACTTGTTTAGTGTATTCTAAATCTGCCCAGAAACAAGGCATTTGGCCAATAATCTGCAAAACATCAATAATCTATTATTTTTCCTCACTCAGCCAAGCTCTTTCTCTTTCTTAGTTCATATTTTCATGCTTATAATTCCAATGAATCAATCACTGGAACCTCTAGTATTCTACCAAGATATGTCTTAATGTCTTCTGTGTTTACCTAGAATCTTTCCTCCCATTCCTCACCTTAAATATAGATTTAACCTAAAAATAATCACAATTCTGTAAACTTGTAAAAAGCTTTAGAGTTTACAAAAGACTTACCTTTTTATCCTCTCACTTAATCTTTTTTTTTTGCAAAGGCAGGCACCTGGAATCGAACCCAGGTCTATGGCATGGCAGGCGAGCACCCTGCCTGCTGAGACCCTGTGGCTGCCCTCACTTAATCTTTATAATAGTAATAAAAAAAAAGAATATGGTGTATTATCTTACAAATAAAGCAAGAGTAATTTACAAGGCCTGAAGGCCTTATCAGTTCTGGTATTCCCAATGGCCCTTTACAAACTCACCTCCAGAAGGTGTGAATTCTCACAGTGATTCAGCACACTGCTATTCCTAAAGGTCCCCAATGGCTTCCTGTTCAATAAATCCAATACATGCTTTATGGCTCTCTTATCTGACTTCTCTGGAGTAATATCCTTCCTTGACAAATTATACTCCAACTTCTTTGAAATTATTCTTTACTACTGTTCTTCCTTTTATTCTAGCCACTCCCTCTCATTCTCAGTCTAAAACATTGTCTTTCTACACTCAATAAGTATTGGAGTCTGTCCTTAGCTCTAATCTCTTTTCATGCTCTATGTTTTCCCTTGGCAATCTCAACTAAACTCAAACCTTAAAAAGCCAACTATTCTCATAACCCCTAAAAGCACATACCTGTTTCTGAATTTTAACCTGAACTCCAGACTCTTAACCTGATTAAACTGAGTTTATCTTCATGCTTAATGAGGCCAAAATAAAAGTCATAATCTTTTCCTCTTTTTAAATCCTGTTATCCCCCCGTATATATGCTATCCCATCTATCTATAAACCCAATCTAGAAATGAGTCATCCCAGACTCTGTTAGCTCCAACTGTAAATCGTCCTATCAATTCTACTTTTAAATAGCTTTCAAATCTGTCTCTTCCTTTCTATTCTCATTGTCTTAGATTTAGCTCAGTCCTAAGTATGTCTTTCATCTGGACTATCTCTCCCTCATTTTACTGCAAAGTGAACTCCTGAACTCTAATTTCACCTTCCCAATCTGCCTTTTATCTTGCTGCCAGATTCTATTAAAACACAAATCAGATAAACTCACTAGCCCCTACCTACCTTCACTAATCAAAACCAAATACCTTCCCTTCCCCTCCACCTCAGCCGATCCCAAAAGGTAAGTAAAAACACCTTTGTCATTCAACACACTCAATGACTAAATTCACCCTTATAGCATCATTTCCTTCCACCTTGTCCTTGCTACTGCCATCTCATACTTTCAATCTACACTCTCATCAAATCAAACTCTTGAAGTTCCTTAAACACATTATGACAGCACTGTCCAATAGAATTTTCTGTGATGATGTAAATAATCCATATCCACACTGTCTAATATTGTAGTTACTAGCCATAGGTGGGTAACTGACCTCTTAAAATGTGGCTAGTGTGGCTAAGGTAATGAATTTCTTATTTAATTAAAATTTAAGTAATCACATGTAGCTAATGGCTACAATATTAAACAGTGCAGGTCTATGCTCGCTAAATCTCTATATCTTGGGATATGTTCCTCTGTCCAGAACGTTCCCTTTTTTTTTTCACTTGCTGGCATGATAACTTCCTATTCATATTTCAAGCCTCCACTTAAAGACCACTATTTTTTACACAGTCTTTTCTGTCCCTGTCAATTCCCATAACAGTTTATACAATAGAAAAGTGTACCATTTATCATACTGTGGTCATTCTCTCAACATTTACTAAGTATCTGTCATGTGTTAAATGTTGCTCAAGGCATAGATGTTACAAAGAAGAATGTCACCATTTTGTAATAAGAAACTTACTGCTTGTTAGGACAAACAACTGTAAAACTGTGTGAGAGGTGCTATGTAGGAACTACCTGCAAATATTGTTCTCTGAACAATGTCAGGCTCATTTATGCCTTGGTACTTTTACACATGCATTTCCTCTTGCCTGGCATTTATTATCTCACCTTCTATAGTTAATTCATTTGTATTTTAAGATTCAGCTTTCTCTTTATTTCTACATAGTTAGCCTCTCAGCTCTGGTCTTGAAATCTTACTTTGCAAATATCTGTCATAGGTCTTATCACCCTGTATTGCAAATATCTTTGTTTGTTTTTCCCATGCAGGTAATATGCTTTAGAGGGAGATTATGATTCTTAGTATTTCATTTGTTATTGTATTTCCAGTGCATAAAACAGTGCCTGATATATAGCTGGCACTAAAAAAATATTTGCTAAATATCTATCTACATAGTAAGTGAGAGAGATATTGATATTATTCTTCCTTTAACTTTTTTTTTTCTGGCATGGGCAGGCTCCGGGAATCGAACCCGGGTCTCTGGCATGGCAGGTAAGAGTTCTGCCACTGAGCCACCGCACCACCCCTTTTACTTTTGTTGATAACCATACATCCAACGCTGACTTTTCACCTGAGTGTTAAAGGCAAATTTCCATTTACCCCCATGGTAAATGGGTATCTTCTGAAAGACTCACAGGTTAGTCAAATTGAAAACATCCAAAAAAGTATTTATCTTTTCCAAAAAACTACCTGAGCCTTGTCCTGAGTCCCTTCCCCT